>NW_020954565.1:6170836-6194521 GCF_900497805.2 Vombatus ursinus | reverse complement strand
ATATATATATATATATACACATACACACACACATCTAGGACTAAAAGAAGTTACAGTCTGGTAATTAGATGATGCAAGATAAGAAATGAACATGACTAGATTTGTGGAAGGCTTTCCACATCCTACCTACAACCCACTTTTCTTTCTTCTGCCTTTGCTTATACCATTCTTGACAGCTGAATTACTAAATCCTCTCATCCCCAGCAATTGAAATACTATTTTTATTTCAATGCCCAGTTTAAATACCACTTCCTCCATGTAGTGTACCTGATTTATTCAACCAGAAATGATTACTCTTTGCCTTTATGATACAGTGTATCTCTTAATCTTTTTCTCAGGCTAGTTTGCATGACATTTATATTTGTATATGTATTATAATCCCTATAGGAATCTTAGTTTTAGAAAGAAATATTTAAGATTATAAGGCAGGAAGACTGGTCTTGTAAGAAACTTCAAATAAGTAAAATTGATCATACACATGTATGCATATGTATGTATGTATGTATATATGTATATGTGCATGTGTATAATCTCTATAGGTAATAGAGAGTTTAATTTAAAAATCAAGATATTAGGAATTTGTGCTTTCACAAATTCATTAAAAAGAATGACTTCCTGATTTGTCTAATAAAACTAATATTCAAAGAAGTTATGAAATCTACTTCTGTGCATATCATCATGAATAAGATGGTCACCTTGTACTCTATATTTTCATAAAAATACTAGAAAAATCTATTTTAGAATAATGAGACTATATAATTAGTAGAGCAACATTGCAATTTCAAAAGTTAAATCTGTCATATCCTCTTTATTTCTCTCATATATGGGCTATTTATTGATATTCCTTGAATCTAGTTCATCAGAAGTATAGGCTTTACTCAAATATTTTGTTTTCTTTCTAAGGCTTCCTCATCCATTTTCCCTATGTATGATATACCATATGGTGATATTACTCTGATATTATGGACCTGAATTCTGCAAAGACAAGATTCAATTGGATTACTACACATCTAACCCTGAAAATAAAGTCTCTGAAATTGTTATAGAAAAGAGATGTTCCCACAATTTATCATGTTCATCCTTAAAAATTATAGCTAGTCCCTGGTTGTATGATAGAAGACTCTGAATAAAAAAAATAGCTTCAAACTAACTGAAGCTAATAGCTCAGGTAAATTCACATCTTTTCTCACCCCCCCCAAAAAATTACATTAAAATTTTGAGTTTAGGGTCCTCTAGAAATGGGAGGGTGAAATGTGTCCAGTGGGGAGAGATCAGGATGGTCAGAGGACCAAAGGATTATGCCATCAATTTAAGAAATTAATTTGTTATTATTTTTATATGTCGTTGTTTGTCCCCTATAACCAAGAAGAGATACCTTTTGATTTAAAATGAAATCATCAATGACATATCATTAATGCGCATGAAACTAGTTTCTGGGATACAAAGAGAAAACAAAATAGATATTGGTCTCTGGAAGCTCATATTGTATTGGGGGAGGTAAATTTTCAGGTTTCAACATGTTTGTCAATTTAATAATCATTCATTGCACCACTGCTATGAGACAGATACTGTGTTAAGCACTAGGTATACAAAGAAAGTAAAAAATCAGCCCCTGCTCTCAGGGAGTTCATTATACAATAGGAGAAACAAGATGCATGCAAGTATTTATGATCAAGTTATATGCAGAATAAATTGGAGATAATTATTGAGAAAAGGCACTAAAAAGTAGGAGGAAGGAGAAAATCTTCTTGGAGAAGGATTTTAGCTGAGACTTGAAGGAAACCAGGGGAACCAAGGAGACAGAGATAAAGGAGGAAAAACTTCAGATATGGAGACTATCCAGTGAAAATCCTTAGAGTTGGGGAAATATATAAAGAATAGCATGAATTCAAAATTTAATTGTTTACAGAGATGGTGAGGGGAGAAATAGGGGTGTGTTATAAGAAGACTAGAAAGGTAAGAAGGGAACAGGTTATGAAAGGCTTTAGCATGTGCACAGATATACTATAAAATTATTTGAAAAGAAAGAAAGCATTAGAAACTGAAGGAATTATAGAAGGCTTCATGAAAGTTTGGATACACTCTGGACTTTGACACTTTGCTTTAGCTGATTTCTCCCTCTGCCCCTCACCCTTCCTTCTCCCATTGGAGAGTTTCTTCAAAACCCTCCATTTTTTAAGGATGGACCCATATCAGCCATCTGCAACTCTTTTTGTCCATGTTGTCTCTGTCTATTAGAATGCAAGTTCCTTGTGAACAGGGTCTGTCTTTCTTTTTGGTTGTATTTGTATCTCTATCACTTGATACGTGTCAAGCATATAATAAGTAATTGATAAATGCTTATTGACTTGATATTTGAGTTGAACCTTGGTGGGAGATGAGGATTCTGAATTAAGAGTAAAGAACAAGATATATGTCTTAAAATATTTTAAGGGCTATCATGAGGAAGGGAAATTGTATTTATCCTTGGCACTAATGGGCAGAATTAGAAGCTAATTACAGATATTGCAGAAAGAATAGTTTCCACTTGAGCAAAGAAAAGAACTATAATAAGCAGTATCTTCTTTGTCAAATTTAAGTAGTACCCATTTTCCCCTGAGGTTCCTTTTAATTTTTAGATTTTCTGTGGTTCTGAAAAAAATAATCCATTATTTTTATGTGGCAAAATGTAACCTCAAAGTGCTTCTATGCAAAGAAAAATTAAAAAAAGAAACTCAACACTTCCCCCCCCCACATACACAATAATGTACTTTCAAACTACCAGTCTATTTATTGAGGTTTTAGTATAGTGGTAATAGTTGGCTTTCCTTCCTTCCATGTCCATCCCTAATTAGATCAGACAATTTGTGGCATCATGGTTTTGACTGTCAATATTAACTGAAAAATGAAGTAAAAAGAACCATTCATAGTTTTTACTAGGACTATTTTCCCTTTGGATTTGGTGAAAAGTGACACCAGGAAATGTTGGCCAAGGAATCAATTGATGTGCCAGAGGAAGATTGTCAGATAGATCCTCCATCTTTTTTTTTTCAAATATGAGCTACTTATAGTTTAGTATTGCATCATAAGAAATCCATCATCAAGTATTTATTAAAATTCAGGCACATTGGTAAGTCCTGGGTGCACAATAAAATGAAGAAATACAGTAAAACTGTCAAGCTGAGGTTTTTTGGTGGCACAATATCAAGTCCAACACTTTTTTTTTACTTTAGAAAAAAGCAGTCCATTCTTATTGTTTATTCTGCCATTAAGCTATCATTTTAAACTGATTTCATTATAATTATCATTACAATTATCAAGCATTTGTTAAGTACTCACTGTGTGCCAGGAACTATGCAAAGTAACTGTAGATATGAAAAAGACAAAAATATAGTCCTTATATCCCTGGAACTCACAGTGTAATGGGGGAGACAAAATTCCATTCTACTTAACTAAATTAAATAAATATTAAATTAAGTACCTGATGTCTAATAGGTACTGTGGAGAACACAAGCAAAAATAAGACTTGGTCACTGTTTTCATGTAGTTTAGTCTATAATGGGAAGTAATATAGATGGAAATAAAACCTCAGTATAGTACAACATGTAATGTACTATAAAAATAAAAGAAAACAAATATAAGGCATAAGAACATAGAAAGTATTATGTGCAAAGTATAACGAAGTCAAGCTTAACTTGGGAGAAGGAACATATCAGGAAGAGGGAAGAGGATGAACATTACAAACTCATGGAGTTAGGAAACCATGGCACATAATATAGTCACATTTAATCGTGAATTGTTCAAGTTAGTTAAAGTGTAGTTCGTATAGCTGGCTAGTTTGAGTCAAAGACAAAATTCCAACTCCTGTTTCCTGACTCCAGGCTCAGCACTTTATCTTGGTGGTCTCTGATAACTTTTGGAAAATATCAATATTTTGGTTCAAAATGCTGTTGGCTAAGAACAAATTCTTTTCAAATTTTCTAGTTGCCCTAAGTTCCACTCTCCCATTCTAGTCTTTTAAAATTCCTGATATTAAGTAAGATTTCCTCTTTAGTATGAGTACCTGTATTGGTCATGACCATTTTAGGAGTTAAGACAGCTGCAATATTGATTCAGGATAGCCATCATCATATAGTTTATGATGGCAAGTTGAGAGCCACCTCAGATATTTTCCCTTCTTGCACACTTCTCATGCCCAGCATTCTCAAAGACCACCTATTCCTTCAACAAGTTTCACAGTTATTATGCAAGTTTAACTAAATGTCATGTATAACAGTTAAACATAAGACCTCCATCTCCTTATGCCCCTTTTAGAAGCCTGGGTTCCCCAAAGATACTTCCATATTGAAAACCATTTTGTAGGGATTTTTTTTTACCATAGTAAACTTTTTTTATCATAGTAAATTTTGTGTTAGCCACAGATCCTCAGGCTCCATTTTTGATAGGCAGAAATATTTATTGGATTAAAATTTTGAAGTCATATATGCTCAAAGGGCTATAAAATTGTCCATACCCCTTGATCCAGAAATACCATTTCTAGATCTGTATCCAACGAGATCATAAAAACAGGAAAAGGACCCACATGTACAAAAATATTTATAGCAGTTCTTTGTGTGGTAGCAAAGAAGTGGAAATTGAGGGGATGCCCATCAATTGGGGAATGGCTGAACAAGTTGTGTTATATGAACATAATGGAATACTGTTGTGCTATAAGAAATGATGAGCTGGCTGACTTGAGAAAAACCTGGAAAAATTTATATGAGTTGATGCTGAGTGAAATAAGCAGAACCAGGAGAACATTGTACACAGTAACAGCCACATTGTGTGATGACTCACTTTGATAGATTTAGCTCTTCTCAGCAATGTAGGGATCTAAGACAACTGTAAAAGACTCATGATAGAAAATGCTATCCACATCCAGACAAAGAACCAAAGAATCTGAATGCAGATGGAAGCATACTATTTGCTCTCCTTGTCTTTAGTTGTTTTGTTTTATTTCTTCTTTCTTCTGGTTCCTCCCATTAGTTCTAATTCTTCTATATCTCATTACTAATGTGAAAATATGCTTAATATGAAGGTATAAGTAGAGCTTATATCAGATTACACCCAGTTTTGGGGAAAGAGGAAGAGAGAGGGAGAGAATTTAAAATTAAAAATCTTATGGAAGTAACTGCTGAAAGCTAAAAATATATTATTTTAAAAAATTAAAAATAACTGAAGTTATATTATTCCATTGAGCTTACTTATGCTTAAACCACAATGTCTACTTTTTGTTGTCCAGTCATTTTCAGTTGTGTCCAACCTCTTCATGTCACCTTTTAGGGTTTTCTTGGCAAAGATACTGGAGTTTGACATTTCCTTCTCCAGCTCATTTTATAGATGAGGAAAATTGCCCAGGGTGGCACAGATAGTATGTGTCTGAAGCAAGATTTGAACTCAGAAAAAAGGATCTTCCTGACTCTAGGCCCAGTACTCTATCCATTGTACAACCCAACTGTCCAAATATGTAAATGGGCTCTTTAAAATTTACTGAGCATATGGTCCTGTCAGAGACCTTTATAAATCTTTCACTAACCTTAATCCACCATGCTCTTTAAATCTTCTTTCTCCAGCAGAAGGGGGAGATTAAGCCTCTAGACTTAAAAGTCAGAGTAAAAACCTAGCTTGAATTAACTAATGTGTATACACTATTTTCTAACTCTTAGGTTGATAGTTAGAAGTAATTTCTGCAATCAGAGCCACAACCAGTAATTCTTGTACCCAGGGCAAGCATAGGGTTGAGGGACAGAGAGACAAGAGAAAACTCATTAAGACATGTGATACACCATCCTGTGGGGGAGAGATCCAAGAGTTCATAAGGCTGATACTTGGTAGAATTTGACTGGAGAGGAAATAGATCAGATCAGAACTGACTTTGTGAAAAAGTTTATCAGAGATGTCGAAAGGCCTTGGGGTCAAGCACTGGCCTTGAGTAGACTCACATTTTCCCTTCATTGTAGTGAAGATAAAGAGTTCATCCTTCTTGTGTTGAATAGAACTACACTTGGAAATGGATGGCATATTTACCAGATAATTTCCCTATATCTCAGATAGATAGGGAGCAAGCATACTGGTGGGACCAGGAACAGCTATTCATTTCTCCTGACCCCAAGATTTAAAATTATGCCTAAGGTGCACTGAGCTGCAATAAGTTGACCAATATGTCTGGAAGAGGGGTAAAATGGTGATGGCACCATAGTGAGGAGAGGCTGTGGTGGGGAAATAATGCAAAGTATGTAAAGAAATACAAAGAACTTTACCTAAAGAACTCAGAGGATTACAATAAGAGCACCATTGAGTCAAAAAAAAAAGATGGCCTCTAGATGTTTTATGCCTTGGGCCAACCTCATCATTCTGCCCTAATTATGGCTCTGGTTGAAATATATCATGCTTCTATCCCAGTCACACTAATACAATTTTAGAGGTATTTTGAAATCTATGAACTTGGCTTTTATTTATTATTTTGTTTTGTTTTGTTTTGTTTGTTTGTTTAACTTATCACCCACAAAAGAATTTGATGACAAAACAGTTAATTAAAATAATTTAATGTCCTGGATTTGCAAGGTGTTGAAAAGAAACTGAAAAGAGTTACCTGGCAATTAATCAAAGGGATTTATCTTTTAAGACAATGCTGGTACAAAATAGCTTACAAATTTGAAAGGTCAGTGGCTGTAGTTGTAGTGGGAGCCTTTTTAAGAGAGAAAATTGAATTAATGAGTATAGGAGTTTAACATATTTAAAAAGTGTTATTTCTGGACTTAGAGACTTATGACAGATATGCAATGCAGGTCAAATATAAAAATGCCATGGATACATATTTCATGGGATATATTTATTTTAAAAATAAGTTTATTATCAAAGTATTTTAACATTTTTAAATGGAGTTCTGAATTATCTCTCTCTTGTCTGCCATTCCCTTACTCACTGAGTGAGAAAGAAATGGGATATCAATTATATGTGTGAAATCACACAAAACATATTTCCATATTAGAATGTAGCAAAAATTAAAAAGGCAAGAAAAATAGAGTGAAAACAAATGTGCTTCAGTCTGTACTAAGACTCCATCATCTCTCTCTCTGGAGGTGGATAGTATTCTTCATTAGGACAATTCCTTAAGAATTGTCTTGGATCATTTGTATTGATCAGAATAGCTAAGTCTTTCACAGTTGATCATCCTTACAATACTTCTGTTACTGTGTATAATGTTCTCCTGGTTCTGCTCACTTCACTTTGCATCAGTTCAAGTTTTTCTGAAATGATCCTGATTGTCATTTCTTATAGCACAATAGTATTCCATCACAATCATATACCACAAGCTGTTCAGCTGAAGTCCCCAATTGATAAGCATTCCTTCGATTTTTAATTCTTTGACACCATAAAAAGAACTTTTGTATATATTCTAGACTCACCTGAGCTCTGCCCCAAATCCCTTCAAATACCTCTAAAAAGTGACTCTGAACAAATTCTAGAGCAGCAGAACCCAAAAAGAGACAGAGTGAGACAGATATCCAGCCCAAGACAACCTAGAAAGTCAACAGGAAAGGTCTGTTGCACTGACCTGAGAGAGGAGAGTCTAGCATGCAGGGCATAACACAGACCTGGCCTAAGCAAAGCCAGAGCAGGCTTCAGGGGACTGAATCACCAGTAGCAGTGGTGGTTCCATCTTCTCAGCCCACAAGCTCCAGAGACAATTAGAAGGTCAGCAGAAGGGGTCTGTCAGAACTGGGTGAGAGAGAAGTCCAGTCCCCCACAAGGCTGCAGGGTGTGCCAATACAGCCCCTGCAAACCAGGAACAGGCCTTGGGAGTGACTGAATCAGCAGCAGTAGTGGCAGCAGCAGTGGCAGTGGTTGCTCCTAGAGCTATTAGTCCACAGACACAATGTTTGAAAGTCATCTATTCTGACTACCAGGAGCCAAGATGGCAGAGTAAACAGTAAGTCATTCTAACCATCCCTTATTAACCCTGAAAAACCCAGAGAATATTGCTCCAGGAAAAATCTTGAAATAGTAGAGTCAGCAGAAAAACTAGATACAGCAGTCTTTTAGCTTGTGAGACTAGAGCAATTAATGGGAAAGGTCCTCCTTGCTGTGGCTGAAGAGGACCAGTACAAGAAGTGAGGTGTCCCATCAAACCAGTAGTAAGCTCCACCTCAGCAAACCAGTAACCAGGCCTCTAGCCCCCCAGCACAAGAAGTCTGGGACAGTGCCGCCTGTGACCCAGATGAAGAGATCAACTTTAAAAGTCAGAAAAAAGGCAAACATCATGAGCAAAAAGCAACACAGAAAAACAATGACCATAGAGAAATATCTTGGTGACAGGGAAGATCAAAACATAAATTCAGGAGAGGACAACATTGTCAATATACTCACATCTGAAACCTCAGAGAGGAATGCGAACTGATCTCAAGCCCTAAAAGCCTTCTTGGAAGAGCTCAAGAAGGATTTTAAAATTCAAATAAGAGAGGTAGAAGAAAAATTGAACAATTCCTTTAAAAATACAGTTGACAAAATGGGAAAAAAAGCACACTGAAGAAAATAACTCCCTAAAAAGTAAAATGGGCCAAATGGAAGAGGAGATACAAAAGCTAACTGAAGAAAATAATTCATTAAAAATTAGAATTGGGAGGTTATGGAGCAAGGTGAGTAAAGGCACCACCAGGAATCCCCTTCCCCTCCTTCTTGAAAGGTTTTGGTTCTCCTTTCTCCACCAAAAAAAGCATCTCCAAAGGTACAGTTACATAGATAAAGGTGACAGGAGTCTAGATTCACAAGATCACAGCCCCTGGACATTGAAAGGAGTTTCCAGCCCTGGCTGTACAACTGCCTCTTAATTGCAGTGCTAGGAATATTGCCAGAGCCAAAAAAAATGTAAGAATGAATTCAGTTAATTTGAAGAACATTCTGCAGTGGGAGCCACCTGATTTTCATAAGGGAAATGTTATCTACACAGCACAGTATAAAAGTTATAGGTCATTCAAAGATGAGTGTAAGAATATTATCCTCACCAGTTGTGATTTCTCAGATCTCCAAGTATGATAACTACATCTTCCAAGTCAGGGTTGAATCTGAAGATGACCAATCAGATTGGGTAAACATCACCTTTTGTCCCTTGGAAGACACCATCATTGGACCTCCTAGAACACAAGTAGAATCAATGGCTGGTTCTTTACACTTACACGTCTCATATCCAAATATTGAAAATGAACCTAACATGTGAGTTTCAAGAGATTATTATTACTCATTGACTTACAATATGCAATACTGGAAAAATGGCACCAATGATAAGTTGGAAAAAAAATACTCTATATGGCTCTGAAGTCCTTACTAATCTGGATCCTTAGACAGTTTATTGTCTTCAAGTTCAAGGGTTTATAACTGACAAGAAAAGAAGTGGAGAATGGAGTCAGCCTGTGTGTGCCCAAACTACTGATAATGTACTTGGAACAGCCTTCCTACAGCATTTCTTTTCTCTTGCCAGTACCTTCCAGTGAGAGTGAATCCTTTGATAAGTTAAGGGTCATAGAAGAATCTGAAAATGCTGGGCATGATACAATGGGTCCATGTGACTATTAAGCAGAAGTATTGCAACAATCCCTACTCTCTGGAGAAAAAAAAAAACACACCTAACTGGTCACAGCATTCAGAAAGTTTGTCCAGTCTCATCTTCATGAAGAACATGTGCTGAAATACAGAGTTAGGCCTTCACATCAAACTTTGGCTACAGAGCCTTCTGTTATTGAATTGATCACAATTTGAAATGCTCATTTGGCAGAAAATCCTTCATTATGGTTATTTCCAACTTGATAGGTTACTAATAGAAAACAAAAAGAACATTTTTGAGATTTCTCTTTTACTAACATACTTTATGATCTATCTGATGCCAAACAAGTGACAAACTTAAGTAAATATAAACATTGGAAGGAATGAATGCAAAAAAAATGGAATTGGGCAACTGGAAGCTAATGACTTTATGAGACATCAAGAATTAGTCAAAAAACAAAAGAATGAGAAAATAGGAGAAAATGTAAAATATCTCATTGGAAAAACAACTGACCTGGAAAATAGATAGATCCAGGAAAGATAATTTAAGAATTATTGGTCTATGTGAAAATCATAATTAAAAAAAAAGAGCCTGGACAGCATCTTTCAAGAGATTGTCAAGGAAAACTGCCCTGAGGGCCTGGAACCAGAGGGTAAAATAGTCATCAAAAGAATCCATGGATCACCTCCCGAAAGAGATCCCAAACTGAAAATGCCAAGGAATACTACAGCCAAATTCCAGAATTATCAGGTCAAGGATGAAATCTTGCAAGTAACCAGAAAGAAACAATTCAAATACCATGGAACCACAGTCAGGATTACACAGGACCTTGAAACCTCTACATTAAAAGATAGGAAGGCTTGGATTACAAGCAAAAGAGTTTGGATTACAGCCAAGGATCAGCTACCCAGCATAATTGAGCATAATCTTTCAAGGGAGGAGATGGGCATTTAATGAAATAGGGGACTTTCAGAGTTTCCTAATAAAAAAACCAGAATTCAATGGAAAATTTGGTCTTCAGATACAAGACTCAAGAGAGGCATAAAAAAGGAAACAGGAAAGGGGAAAAAAACATTATTCAATTAGGGCAAACTGTTTACATCCCTACACAGGAAGATAATACTTATAATTCTTGAGAACTGTATCTTTCCTATGATATTTTGAAGAGACATACATAGACAGAGCAGGTGGGTTTAAGTTGACTTTGATGTGATGATTAAAAACCTAATGAAGTGGTGAAAAGGAATTGTCAAAGAAGAAATAAAGCTATCACTCTTTGCAAATGATATGATGATATACTTGGAGAATCCTAGAGAATCAAGTAAAAAACTACTTGAAATAAAAAAAAACAACTTTAGCAAAGTTGCAGGATATAAACAAAGCCACATAAATCATCAGCATTTCTATATCTTACTAACAAAGCTCAACAGCAAGAGATAAAAAGAGAAATCTACATTCCATGTAGATATTATAAAATATTTATGAGTCTATGTGTCCAAACAAACCCAGGAAGACTTATGTGAACTGATGCTGAGTGAAATGAGCAGAACCAGGAGAACATTGTACACAGTAACAGCCACACTGTGAGATGACTGTCTTTGATAGACTTGGTGCTCCTCAGCAATGCAAGGATCTAAGACAAATCCATCAGACCCACAACAGAAAAAGCTATCCACATCCAGAGAAAGAACAATGGAATCTGAATGCAGATGGAAGCATACTATTTCCTCTCCTTTTCTTTTGTTGTTTTGTTTTATTGCTTCATTCTCATGGTTCCTCACATTAGTTCTTTTTTTTTAAGCTTAATCTGCTTTATTAACATTTTCTTCACCATTTTCTCAAGTCTAGACAATCAATAAAACAATAAATCAATCCCTAATTTGTCAGGTTTGCCAATTTCTGAGGTGAAAATGCTTACCCTGAAAATTTAACCATAGGCTTTGGAGAGCCAAGTGAGTTGGCTCCAGCACATTCCTGCTCCCCTAGGAGAGTGTAAACTCTTTGAGGGCAGGGACATATCTTACCTATCTTCCTATCTCCCTCAGTGGCTGGATATAGTACTCTGGACTTAGGTCTTTTTAAAAAAATGTTTGTTATATTTTAATCATTCCTTTTGTGGGAGGGACCATGTGTTATATTTTTATATGCCATAAGACCTAACATAGTGTTGAAAGAAGCTCAATAAATACTTATTGACTACAAAATGTTAAAAACATAGTTTTTGATCATATCACTAACCTGATCACAAATCATCATTGGTCTTTTGTTGCCTATACAATAAACTTCTAACACTAACCCATTCAAGGTTCTCCCTAGGATGATTTTAACCTACCTTTTTCCCCCCAGTCTATCTCCTCCTACTCCTCTATATGTACCCTATGTTCTAATCAGACTGTACTATTATTTGTTCTACCTCAAACATATCCCAAGCAATTACACATCCATGTCTCTGTTCATGCCTTTTTCTCTGCCCAGACTCTCTTTTCTACCCACCCCCATTATGCATTTTTCAAGGCCCAGGTCAAATGGTACCTTGTCCATGAAGCCTTCCCTGAGCTTTCTCTTCATCTGAATTCCCATAAAGCTTTGCTTAAACCTATCTTGTGTTGCTTTTATGCATTCTACCTTCTATTATACTTCTTCAAATTCATGTCTTCTCTCTCCTAAAGGACTACAAGCTCTTTGAGGACAGGCATTATTAGTCAACTTTGGACTTTTCAAAAGTGCTTTACACATTATAGATGCAATAGACATTTAATGATTCAATGAAATATATTCTAAGGCTTTCAATTGGATAGCGTTTATTTCATTCATAAAACAACTATTTCAACCAAAGGTATAACTTAGAGAAATAATTTTAATATTAAAAATTAGTCTATTTTGGCTTATCTAATAATTCAATTATTTTGTTCAAAAGAAAAATATATCACTCAAAATAAATTACTCACTGTGAAATAATAACAAAATTGTCTTTATCATTATATTTATCAAACTTCCAAACATGTTACTCTACATCAAAGGTGGGGAACCTGCAGCCCCAAGACCACATGTGACCTTCCAGGTCCCTGGGTGCAGCCCTTTGACTGAGTCCAAGCTTCACCGAAAAAAAAAAAACTTTTATTAAGGGGATTTGTTCTGTGAAGCTTGGAGTCAGTGAAAGGGCAGCACTTGAGGACCTAGAGGGCCACATCTGCCATTGAGGCCACAAGTTCCCCACCCCTACTCTGCAAAATCACAAAAATATTACAAAAGTCAATAAACGGCTAATGAAATTTTTGAAACCTACAATTAAAAAAGCCCACCTCAGCTGCCCTCTGAAATGTTCCCCTAGTTCTTCTAGTCAAAAATGTGTTTTCTTTGTCTGGCACACTCTTACATGAACCACTGTAGTTCTTGGGACATCTAGTGAGGCTTAAAATAAAAACTTTTTAATCTGATCACAAAAATAAGGAGACAACATCAGAATCACATGCTTAAAGTTAGCAAATCAAAATAGTTATCTTCCATTGGAACTGAATTATAGAAAGGAACAGTAGTTATTTAATCAATACTCCTAGAGGACCTAGTGTTTTCATAATTAACTCTAATGTTGAACTTTGGCATTATTTTCAATTAACAGGGAAGCATTTCTCTTTGTAGGCTCCAGGTTCTGTTCTTGTTCACTGGGGAGGAGGGTATAGGTATTGAATAGGCTTCAAGGCTTTCCTAGGATACCAACTACTGGCATGGCAATTGAGGCACAGTTGATTAATTCTTTTTTTTGTTGGATTGTTGAAGGAGGACACCTGTACAGCTATGGCTCTTCTCAAAGAGATGCTGAGCATATTCTTTAGGGGAGGGCAGAAGAATAGATAAGGCTGGATAGCATATATGAATAGTTGTTTTTATTGCTGGACTTTTGGCCATCATCCTCCTGAACTGAACAAAAGTCATTCTTCTCTTTTTCCCACCAGCTTCTTCATTCTTCTGCCTCCTTCTTGCACTATTGAACATATTAGTATGAAACAGCTTACCTATTTCTTCATCAATCTCTGTTAGGGACTCACATTGGAATACTATCCAAGCTACATTTGTACAGAAGGTGAAGAGGGCCTCAAAGAACTTCTGGTCTTTTTGTGTATCTGAAATCTTTTCCTTTCCACAGGCCTATGATGTGAGACTTGTCAGGCATTCTCAAACCTAAAACAAGGATACGATATTTCTGGGCAAGGTATTACTGTGACTTTTGTAACCTCTCAATAACCAAATTCATCTCTTTTTTCTCTATATGGCTTGCCATGTAGCTTTTGGGCTTCTTTTCCAATGAAGGTTTTTTCCTACATAATGAGATAAGTAGTATAACAATGCCATGAGGAATTTGTCAAGATTCTTATTCCTCATAAATGTTGTAAAGGAATAGATAACACTGCATTTCAGCGTCTTGTAATAAAAACAAGGCAACACATTTAGCATCATCCAGAGTAACGTTGTCATTCTTTGGGTGTTTATCAGTTCCTTTGGTTGTTTTCTCATCTCTTTCAGAAAATCTCTTCTCAGACAACCTTTCTGAGGTGGTGCCATCATTTTCAACAAAATGAATTGATTTGCCCTTCCTGAGTTTCTCTTTGGTTCCTGATACAAGCATAGGACTTTTTAATTTAAGAGTGTTGGTCTCATGATCCCAGTACCATCTCCCTATTGGTGGGGATAAAGGAGCTTCCTCGACCAATTGGGTGCAGTGCCAGTGGAAAGGCTCTTTGGAAGTGGCAGAGGAGCTGCCACTCTCTACCCAGCTACTAGAGAAGAGCCTGCAGAAAGCCCTGAAGTATTATGTGCTAAGCCTGGGCACCTGATCTGAGGGGTCCTGCTATGCTGGGCCTTGGGCCATCTCTGCCTCCTCCTCCTTTCCCTGCCTCGGCTTCCATGCTGGGAAAGGGCCCATTAGTACTACTTGTTCTTTACTTCATGACTAATGGAAAAATATGTGTAATATGAATGTATAAGTAGAACCTATATCAGATTTCATGACATCTTGGAGGGGGGGAGGAGGGAGAAGGGAAGAAAATTTAAAACTCAAAACCTTATGGAAGTGAATGTCGAAAACTAAAAAAAATAATTATTAAAAATAAAAAAACAATTTTTTAAATTAGAGAATTATTCAAATATTCTATTTCTTCTGTTAATCTGAGCAATTTATAGTTTTAAAATATTTATTCATTTCACTTAGGTTGTCAGATTTATTAGTACATATTAGGTAAAAGAGCTACTAATATTGCTTTACTTTCGTGCAGTCACTTTTTTCCCTTTTTGATACAGGTAATTTAGTTTTCTTCTTTATTTTTATTTTGAATAATTAATATATTTATTTTTAGTTTTCAACATTCACTTCTATAAGATTTTGAGTTTTAAATTTTCTCTCTCCCCCACTTATCCCCCTCAAGACAGTGCACAATTTGATATATGAATGAAGCAATAAAACAAAACAACAAAGGAAAAGGGGAGCAAAAAGTACACTTCTGTCTGCATTCAGACTCCTTAGAGTTCTTTCTCTGGATGTGGATAGCAATTTCCATCTTGAGTTTTTTGGAGTTGTCTTAGATTCTTGCATTGCTGTGAAGAGCCAAGTCTATCAAAGTCAGTTATCCCATAATGTGGCCATTACTGTGTACAATATTCTCCTGGTTTTGCTCATTTCACTCTGCAAAAGTTCATGTAAGTCTTTCCTATTTTTTTTGAAATCTGCTTGCTCATCATTTCTTATAGCACAATAGTACTTCTTTATTTTTTAAATCAAATTAACCAACATTTTATCTGTTTTATTGTTTTTTAATAAAACCAGCTCCTAGCTTTTTTAATTTCAATTTTATTGATTTCCACTTTTATTTTTATTTTGACATTTAATTGGGGATTTTTAATTTGTTTTTTTATATCTCTGAAATTTGGCTATAATATCCCTGGGAGTTTTCATTTTGGGATCTCTTTCAGGAGGTTCAAGAGGTTACAATGTTTTTAGACTCCAATATATTTTCTCTGTGGTTAGCCAACTGTAAAGTGCAACCAACAATAAATCCCCCAACCACTATAGATATATATTTTGAAGTGACACAATTTTAATATAAATAATACTGCTTTAGGCACTTTGTTTTTTACCACTTAGAATGTGGCTTTGAAAGGTAATCACCTTAAGATGTTCTCTCTCATTCTGCTGAGCCATTAAGCAAGTCTTTTAAGAAGTATTCTAGTGATCAGATTGATTTTTTGTGTCATTCCAGTAATAGGTAACCTACTGAGAATACAGAACATATTCTTCTAACATATAAGAAAAAAAATTACTTCTAAAGCTCTTCTTAGTACTGATCTGTCATTATCTCTAAGATATTTTTCAGTTCACATAATAGTTATAATACTATAATCCATTTGGGGATTTTCAATTATTTATTCTCTTAATTCAACATATATTTTAAGTTGGCTACTATGTGCCAGGCACTGTACTAAGCAGTAAAGATACAAAGAAACATTAAAATAAATCATGCTTCCAAGGAGCTCACAGTCTGGAGGAGATGGTAACATGCAAACAACTATGTACAAACAAGGAATCTACAGAGATTATCTTGGAGGTGAGGCACTGGGAAAGGCTTCTTGTAGAAGATGAGACTTTAGCTGGAATGCAAAGGAAACAAAGAAAGAGAGAGAGACAGAGACAGAGATAGACACAGAGAGACACAGAGAGACAGAGACAGAGAGACAGAAAGTAAGAGAGACACAGAGAGAGATGAGATGGGATGAGGCCAAATTATATGGATAGGGACAGCCAGTGACAATGCATAGAATCAGGATATGGAGTATCTCATGTGAGGAACTGCAAAGAGGCAAGTTTTACTGGATTATGAAGAAGGTAGAGGGGAATAAGGTGTTAAAAGACCGGAAATTCAGGAAGGAAACAAGTTATGAAGGGCCTTAAAAGACAAACAGGTGGTACAGTCGCTAGTCTTTAAATTGGGAAGATTCAGCTTTCTGAGTTCAAATCTGGCTTCACATACTCACTAGCTATGAAGATCACACAAGATAACATTCATAAAGCACTTTGTAAACCTTAAAGTTCAATATAATTGCCAGATGTTACTATTATTATTGTTGTTTTCCAGTTGTTTCAGTCATGTCTAATTCTTTGTGACTCCATTCGGGGTTTTCCTAGCAATGTTACTGGACTAATTTGCCATTGCATTCTATAGTTCATTTTACAGATGAGGAAATTGAGGGAAATAGAGTTAAGTGACTTGCTCAGGGTCACTAAATGAGTGTGTGTCTGAGATCAGATTTGAATTCAGGAAGATGAGGATTCCTATTCCAAGCTCAGTGCTCTATCCATCTAACTGCCCATTATTGTGATACAAATATATTTATATGTAACTTTCTTTTTATTATAATGATGTTATTGTCAGAATAATTGTTATTTTCTTATTTGACATTTATGTAATATTTCAAAGTTTTGCAAAATTCTTAACATACCTAATCTAATTTGAGGCTTACATCAGTGAAGAAATTTTATCCCTATTATAGTTAAGTAAGGTGAATAAGCTGAGAGTCAGAAAGATTGAGACTTGGGCATGCTCACACAATTTTTTAGTATCCACAGTAGGATTTGAACACATCTTCCTCCTTTTAAGTCCAGCATTCTACCCATTATACCATGCTATCTCTCTAAGAACTGACCTTACAAAACTTCTGTGATGCTGGTTGTCTTGTTCTTATTTTATAAATGAGGAAAATGAAGCTCAGAGTGACTCAATAATTGACTTTGGGTTTTTTTTGAGTCATTGAGTGACCAACACTTTGTGAGCCCTTTGGGGATTTTCTTGGCAAAGATGTTGGACTGGTTTGCCATTTCCTTCTCTAGCTTGTTTTATAGATGAGGAAACAGAGGCAAACATAGTTAAGTGATTTATCTAGGGTCACATAGCCAGTAAGTGCCTGAGGTCACATTTGAACTCAGGTCTTCCTGACTCCAAGATCAGTTGTCTATCTTTTGTACCATCTAGTTTCTCATTGAATTATAAAGATAGCAAATGACAAAGCCAAGTATAAAAGACTGGCCTCTTGATTCCAGGTTTAGGAATTTTCTTACTATGCTACACTTCTTTTTTCTTTCTTTCTTTCTTTCTTTCTTTCTTTCTTTTTTTTAGAATGTCAATGTCTATAGGAAATCATGTGCTTGTATATTTTAGAACAAGAGCTGCACAAAAGTTCAATGCAAAAATTAGAGGGTAAGCCTTTATCAAAAGTAGCCAGGAAAATGAAAGATTATGTTATTGATGAGATATAAACACATTGGAAATAGTCGTTATTTGCACACAGGCTCCTGACTAGCTGTTCATTTCAATCCTGACCTATTTAATACCTAAATAAACTTGCATTAATATCCACTAGGTTATAAGGAACTAGATTAAAATGCTCTAATTCATTTCACTTATAAATGAAATTTTATGTGAACTCAGGCCTCTAAGGCTCAAAGTGCATGCATTTCTTGCTGACCATAGGTGCTCAGCCCTGCTAAAGCTTTACTCAATTATAATAGTAGAAAATTAGTTTAATTTATCAAAGAGTGTGATTCAAAACTACAATAGAATCAGATGTTCTAAAGGGAATATTTTCTGACCAGCATAACATTAATGGTTATTCTGTTTTAAATGTGAAATAATTTAATTTAAAATATGTAGAATGATTATTATGGAATTATATTTGTGATTATAGATACGTATATGTATTAATTAGGTCTGCTACAAAGCCCTCATCTAGATGAAGAACCACGGAAATTTGGAAATCTCTCTGAATTAGTGTCTCCCATTAAATGCACAGTGACAGTGGCCCTGAATTATACCCAGATATTTGGTATAATTTCAAAGGTAACTGGTATCTATTTTACTCAGACAAAAATGTAAAAACTTCAGGAAAATGTGAACAAAAAATAGATAATATACACTGAAAATCCTTTTAGCTTAACTTTAGAAACTTTAGAAGCCTAAGATAAACAACTTTTAAGAAGACATTTTAAGACACGTTACAGTCCTTCACCAATGTGTATAATTATTAAAATATCAATGGGGCCTCTGCTTAGAAGCTAGGATTTTTATGTCTCTAGCAAGATAATAAAGAAGCAATGACTCATGTAATTGTGTGCATAAATAAATATTCCCTGATAAATACAATTTAGAGGCCTGGTGTTTTTGGAATGAAGATAGTTTCCTTCTAGAATTTTTGAACTTGTGTTACCTAATCCATTATTTATCTAAGTGATGATCCTGGTGTTTAAGGATTCATAAATGAAACTATATTCAAATAATCAACCCCATCTGATGGCAAGCCTATGTAATCATTTCAATGGTAAAATGATAAAGAACATGGAGGAGTAGACATTTTCTCTAAATTTCATGGCATTTCAATCCTCTCCAAAATAAGAATTATGTACATGGAACAACACAATTTCAGCTGTTTCCATGGTCTAAAGTACCAAGAACTCTAGTGTGGTAATAACCTGATGAACTAACCCCAAGGTGGCTAATCCCTAAAATTCCCAAGACACTCACTTAACACTCTTTTCCCCAATAGCCAGGCCATTCTGGCAGGCCTTCAACAAGCTGATCCAAAGGTTTGCAATAGAAGTCAGTTCTCCCCTCCCACTCTTCTCCCACCAAGTTACAGAAAACCAAAAGACTCTGGTTGGAAATGCAGTGTGGCAGTATTCTGTAGTATAGCAGTACTAAGCTATAGAACTGAAGGGAAAACAGAGGGAATTCAGGGAAGATGTTAGCATATATTGTGAATGCAGCAGGTCTGAAGCAAAGGATACTCACATCCAGCCAGGGCCAGTTATGCCCATTCCAATAGTCACTTAAGTCAATCAATCAATAAACATTTATTAAATACCTGCCACGTGCCAGGCACTGTGCTAAAACAGTCTTTTCCCTCAACAATTTTACAATCTAATGGGGGAAGACCTGAAAACAAATATATACAAAGAAAGCTATATACAGAATGAATAGGGGAAAAAATTAACAGAAAGAAGGCCCTGGAATTAAGAAGGGTTAGGGATGGCTTCCTGTAGAAGGTGGAATTTTGATTGAGAGTTAAAGGAAGGAAGGGAGGTCCGTAGTCAGAAAAGAGAGAGGGCATTCTGGGAATGGCGGATAACTAGAGAAAATGACTAGACCTGAGAGACTGAGTGTCTTGTTTTGTGGAACAGCAGGGAGCCAGTGTTATTGGACTGAATAGCACATATCCAGCAGGAAGGTATGAGAAGACTAGAAAGGTAAAACGGTTGTGAAGGGCTTTAAATATCAAACAGAGCACTTTATATTTACTTCAGGAGGAAATAGGAAGCTGCTGGAGTTTATTGAGTAGTTGGATGGCATAATCAAACCTTGATTTGGAAAAATCATTTTAGCGGCTGAACAGAAGATGGATTGGAGTGATTAGCAACTTCAGTCAGGCAGATCCACCAACAGGCTATTGTGATAATCCAAGTATAAGACTATGAGGCCTGTATAAGAGTGGTAGTGGTGTTAGAAAAGAGAATGGGACATAGTAGTGAGATCTTGCAAAAGTGAATAGACAAGCCTTGGCAACAGATTGGATATGGGTAGCTGGGGAGGGTGAAAAATAATGAGGAATCCAGGATAATTCTTGGTTGTGAGCTGAGGGACTGGGAGAAGGGTGATGCTTTCTATAGTAACAGAAATGGTAGAAGGAGAATATGGTTTGGAGGAAAAGAATGAGTTCTGTTTTGGACATTGAGTTCATGATACATACTGGACATTCAGTTCAAGATGTCTGAAAGGCAGCCAGAGATGTGAGTCCGTATGTCACCAAAGAGATTGGAGTAGCGTAGGTAGATTTGAGAATCATCAGTGTAGAGTTGGCAATTAAATCCATGGGAACTAATGTGATAAGCAAGTGAAGCAATATATAAGGAGAAAAGAAGAAAGCCCAGTACAGAACTAGGAGAGAGTGGTGCCCTGAAAACCTGCAGAGAAGAGAGTATCAAAGAAGAGAGTGTGGTCAACAGTGTCCAAGCTGCCGATTGGTCAAGAAGAATGATGACTAAGAAAAGGCAATTTTATTTGGCAACTGAGACCATTCATTATTTTGGAAGGAGCAGTTTTGGTGGAATGATAAGGTTGAAGAGTAGATTGGAAGAAGTTAAAAAGAGAATGAGAGGAGAAAAAGTAGAGGTATATATTGTAGATGGCCTGTTGGAGAAATTTAGATACAAAAAAGCAGAAGAGATACAATATTTAGCTGGAGTAAAAGGATCAAGTGAAGGATTTTTTTTTCAGGATAAGAGGGATATGAGCCTGTTTGTAGGCAGCAGATAGCAAAAAGTTAGGAATAGCAGCGGGGGCAATCTTTTTGAGGAGATGAAATGGAAGAGGATCACAAATAAGTAGATGGGTTAGCTTTGGTAAGGAGTAAGGCTACATCATCAAATGAGATAAGAATGAAGGAGGAGAAAGAGGCAGAAGGTACCTATGTGACATGAGATTGGGAAGAGGAAAGAAGAGGAAGTTTACATGAATAACTTCATTTTTCTTCTGTAAAATATGAGACAAGGTTCTCAGCTGAGAGAATGGGGGGAGGAATAGCCATGAGAATTTTGAGGAGGTATGGAAAGTTTTAGAAAAGCCCCTGTGGAAAGTGGGATAGAGGGGCAGCTAGGTGGTGCAGTGGACAGAGCACTGGCCCTGAAGTCAGGAGGACCTGAGTTCAAATCCAGCCTCAGATACGTAACACTTACTAGCAGTGTGACCTTTGGCAAGTCACTTAACCCCATTGCCTAGACAAAAATAAAGTGGGATAGTGAGATGACAAAGGAGGTATGGTATGATTGCCTAGCAGCACTTAGGGTCCAGGTGAGGTTATGTCACATAAATCTGTAGTAATCCCAATCAGAACAGTTGTATGATTTTTTTCCACCTTTGTTCAGCAGCACATGTGTAGGACCAAGGTTCATAAATGGTGGAAATGATCCAAGACCAAATTTTAGTCATGCAGGATAGATGATATGATACTGAGGGTAGGGATTCAAGAGAGGGAAAAGTATAGAATTGAATTGGTTCACCAAGGGTTAAAAATTGGGAGAAGAGGAGATAGTGGCAAGTGCAGAAGAGATGTTCTGGGAGATAACTGAGAGGTCAAGGAATTAGAGGTCACAGTATGGACTAAAAGTAGGGTTTTGTGGGAGAAGGATGAGGGAGATATCTGGGGAGGGAGACAGAGGAAGATAAGAGAATTTCAGAGTTCCTGAACAAATAGGTGGTACATTTGTGTGTGGTGGCAATTTCAAGGGTACAACCATCTTTCTGTGTGGCTGAGATTGGTAGGTGGGTAGGTGAGTAGGAAAAAATCAATTTCACTGAAAAAATCAATTTCAGTGAAACATGAATTGCCCCCATGTAGGAGGAGTCTGAACCAGTTTTGAGGCTCAGCCCCTGAGGAAACTACCATTAAAAAAGGAAAGATTCTGAAGATGAGCAATAGAGGGAAACATAGAAAAATGTGAAATTATCCAAAAAGTTAGGAGAAAGAGGACTCAGTTAAAGATGTTGTTCAAAAAGAGATAAACCAAAAAGTAAGCTATTATTAACAGAAGGGAGGATGGCCTCCAAATCACTGAATGAGTCCAGTATATATAAATAAATATTACAAGATAAAGGAAAATGAATCAATACCTAATGAATCAGAAAACTGGATTCTCAGTGGAGCATGGAGTCGTAGCAGGATGTTTCTGAATGTTTTAAAGAGAAATAAGAATTGTGAAGGCAAAATGTATGGACTATTCAGCAGAAGTAGTTGGTAGAATAACTTTAAAAAAAAACTTGAATCTACAGAGGAAAATATCATCAAAGAAACAAAGAGAGAGCAATAGATTGGAAATGAAAATGTGGAGAAGTAAAGAACAATCTGGAAAAAAGAGGCAAAATTCAACTTTCAACAAAAATGATATTTACAAAATAAAGACAAATTGATCTCAAAGGCAGGATACATATGGATGACCTAAGGACTAAGTCTTCTGGAAGATCACAAGACAAAGAACATGAACACTAGAATGCAATAATAATAATAATATGAGAAAACTTCAGAATTTCTTAACATAAAAAATACCAGGTGGAGCCAAGATAGCAGAGTAAAAAAAGTGCTTGAGCTCTCCCCAAAAGGCTTCCAAGTACCTGTTAAAAATGGCTCTAAACAAATTCTAGAGCAGCAGCACCCACAACAAGACAGAGTGAAACAAATTCCCAGCCCAAGACAACCTGGATGGTTGATGAGAGAGGTCTATTGCACCAAGCTGGGAGAGGAGTGCAGTTAAGTGTGAGCTGTGCAGGCTGCATAGGCAAAGATATGGCCTCAGTGAACCTGGAGCAGTCCTCAGGGGATTGAATCAAGGGGAGCTGTGGCAGTTTACAGACTTATCAACTCATAAACACCAAAGACAACTTAGAAGGTCAGTAGGAAAAATCTGTCTAACTGCAATGAGAGAGGAGCTACATCTGGCCCAGTCCTGGCACATCCCTGGGGAGGCAGCTGCTTCTGGGCCCAGAGACTGAGGAGGAATTGAGTGGCTGATCAGAGGGGGACTGCAGGGATATCTTTGCTGGTGCTGAGGCAGGATTGTCTTCCTTTGTCTGTGCTTGGATATGGGTCACAGTTCTGGGTGGCAGTCCTGCAGTGAGGAAGAGCTCTGGCATGGTAGACCTTATGGTGGAGGTGGAGAGGGAATCCTCCTTACAGTTCCAAGGCAGAAAAGAGTGCTTATGGTCATACATAGACCAGAGCATAGGCAAGGAAAGGAGTAAACACCTTGCCCTTGATCATACCACCTTAGAAGAACTGAAAATTTACAGGTCCCTAGAAGTAGCTCTGAAAACAGCTGCACAAGACCCCCTAAGCCTGGGACAGTGCATTCTCCACACTGGAAGCAGACCCCTACCTTAACAAAGAGTTTAAAACTCAAGTAATTGACTGGGAACATGAGCAAACAGCACACAAAAATATCAGACCATAGAATCTTATATGTTTAGATAGGTAGATAGATAGATAGATAGTTAGATAGATAGATAGATAGATAGATAGATAGATAGATAGATAGATAG
>NW_020954565.1:5992269-6170826 GCF_900497805.2 Vombatus ursinus | reverse complement strand
TAGATAGATAGATAGATAGATAGATAGATAGATAGATAGATAGATAGATAGATAGATAGATAGATAGAGGGCACAGGGTGAGTTGAAGATGAAGGGGTGATATCTAAAAAAATAAAATTAAGGGGTGAGAGAGGATTATATTGGGAGAAGGAGAAAGGGAGAGGTAGAATGGGGTAAATTATCTCACATAAAAGCAATAAGAAAAAGTTTTTACAGTGGAGAGGAAGTGGGGAAAGGTGAGAGGGAATGAGTGAATCTTATTCTCATCAGATTTGGCTTAAGGAGGGAATAACATACACACTCAATTGGGTATCAAAAGCTATCTTACCCTACAGGAAAATAGGGAGGAAGAAGATAAGATGGGGGGATGATAGAAAGGAGGGCAGATTGGGGAAGGGGGTAATCAGAAACAAACACTTCTGAGGAAGGACAAGGCCAAAAGAGAGAATAGAATTAACAAGGGGCAGGATAAGATGAAGGGAAATAGTCTTTTACAAAATGACTACTATGGAAGTGTTTTGCATGACTACACATGAACAATCTGTGCCCAGTTGCTTGCCTTGGCAATGAGGGTGGGTGGGGAGGGAGGAAGGGAGAAAATTTGGAAACCCAAAATTTTAAAAACAGATGTTAAAAATTGTTTTTACATGCAACTGGGAAATAAAATATACAGGCATTGGGGTATAGAAATCTATCCTGTCCTACAGGAAACTAGAAGGGGAAGGGGATAAGAGAATGTGGGGGGTCATAGAAGAGGGCAGATTAGGGTAAGATGTATTCAGAATGCATGATGTCTTGGGTGGGGGAGGGACAAGATGGGGAGAAAATTTGGAATTCAAAATCTTGTGGAAGTAAATTTTGAAAACTGAAAATAAATTTTAAAAATAAAATTTAAGAAATACCAGTCAAAAGAATTCACATATTGTTTTCCCTTTCAAAAAATATGTTACACTGCAAACTCTAAGACACAAAGTGTTTAAATTCAGCTATTATAATTACAAACAATACATTTTGTGAGCAACCAGAAGAGACATTTAAATTAGAAGAAAGGGAGATTTGTTTAACACAAACTATTTTGTAATTACCAGAAACTATAAAAGTGTGTAGAAAAATGTATTCTGAAAACTAAAGGAGCTCAAAATACAATCCAAAGTGCCATATCCTGGAAAACCAAACCTAATCATTAATAAAAATATGGACATTCAACAGAGTCATTTAAGATATTCCTACCAATGGACCAGACCTGAACAAATTATTTGCTTTATAGACAACCTAGAGAAAAAAATACAAGACAAGTAAATGAATACAATAACCAAGGATGACACAAATAATGAAAAGAGAAGAAGGAAAGAGACTTAGTATAGATAGTTTTCTAACGCCATTTGCTCATGAATACGAGGGTCTTATAAAATAAGGGCCAGTGGATATGGTTGGATCAAGTAAGAATTGTTTTGTTTTGTTTTGTTTTGTTTTGTTTTGTTTTGTTTTGTTTTTCCATGGAATAGAGAGTCATGGGTACATTTGTAGGCAGCAGAGGAGAAACTGATAGATACAGAGAGATGGAAGATTAATGAGAAACTAGGATGATAGTGGAGAAAATATGCTGGATTAGACGGGACTGGAATGGGATCAAGTGCACATATTGAAGGTTTTTCCAGGCCATCTCTTCAGGTGAGACAGGCATGAAGAAGGAGATAGTAGAAGAAAATATTTGAGTAATGTCAGCAGAGACGAAGAAGTAATTGTCAGCAAATTGCCTCAATTTTTTTTACATGAAGTGTGATAATAAAAATAGTAGTAACAATAATGGTGATGATGATGATAACTAGCATTTATATAGTATCTACTATGTTCAGGCACAATGCTAAGTTTTTTTTTAACAATATTATCTCATCTGAGCCTCATAATAGCCCTGCAAAGGTAATTTTATTTATTATTTATTTGTTTATTTCTCCATTTTATTTTTTTTAATTTTCTTTAAATTTATTTATTTTTAGTTTTCAACATTCACTTCCACAAGATTTTGAGTTCCAAATTTTCTCCCCATCTCATCCCTGCTCCCACCACAAGATGGCATGCATTCTGGATACCTCTTACCCTAATCTGCCCTCCCTTCTATATTTTTCTCTCTTTTCTTATACCCTTCCCCTTCAATTTTCCTTTAGGGTAGGATAGATTTCTATACCCCATTTCCTGTATATCTTATTTCCCAGTTGCATGTAAAAACAATTTTTTTATCATTTGTTTTTGAAACTTTGGGTTCCAAATTTTCTCCCTTCTTTGCTCTCCACCCACCCTCATTGAGAAGACAAGCAACTCGATACAGGTTATCCATGTGTAGTCTTGCAAAACACTTCCATAGTAGTCATGTTGTAAAAAAAAAGTATATTTCCCTTAATCCTATCCCAGCCCCTATTTATTCTATTCTCTCTTTTGACCCTGTCCCTCCTTAGAAGTGTTTGCTTCTGATTATCTCCTCCCCCAATCTTCCCTCCCCTCTATCATCCCCCTGTTTTATCTACTTCCTCCCTATTTTCCTGTAGGGTAAGATAGCTTTTGATACCCAATTGAGTGTGTGTGTTATTCCCTCCTTAAGCCAAATCTGATGAGAATAAGATTCACTCATTTCCTCTCACCTTCCCCACTTCCCCTCCACTGTAAAAGTCTTTTCTTGTCTGTTTTATGGGAGATAATTTACCCCATTCTACCTGTCCCTTTCTCCTTCTCCCAGTATAATCCACTCTCACCCCTTAATTTTATTCTCCAGATATCACCCCTTCATCTTCAACTCACCCTGTGCCCTCTATCTATCTATCTACCTCCCTATCCATCTATTTATCCATCTATCTATCTATACACACATACACATATTTTTTCCCTCCAACTACCCTAATATTGACAAAGCTCTTATGAGTTACAAATACATGCAGGAATGTAAACAGTTTAACCTTAATAAGTCCCTTATGATTTCTCTTTCCTGTTTACTTCTTCATGTTTCTCTTGAGTCTTATATTTGAAACTCAAATTTTCTATTCATCTCTGGTCTTTTCATCAAGAATGCTCAAAAGTCCTCTGTTTCACTGAATGTCCATTTTTTCCCCTGAATGATTATACTCAGTTTTGCTGGGCAGGTGATTCTTGGTTGTAATCCTATCTCCTTTGCCCTCCAGGAATATCATATTCCGAGACCTGCAGTCCCTTAATGTAATAGCTGTTAAATTCTGTGTTATTCTGATTGTGTTTCCACAATACTTTAATTGTTTCTTTCTGACTGCTTGCAATATTTTTTTTTCCTTGACCTGGCAATTTGACTACAATATTCCTAGGAGTTTTCCTTTGGGGATCTCTTTCAGGAGGTGATCGGTGGATTCTTTCCATTTCAATTTTGCCCTCTGGTTCTAAAATACCAGGGCAGTTTTCCTTGACAATTTCTTGAAAGATGATGTCTCAGCTCTTTTTTTTGATCATGGCTTTCAGATAGTCCAATAATTTTTAAATTATCTCTCCTGGATGTATTTTCCAGGTCAGTTGTTTTTCCAATGAGATATTTCACATGGATTTCTATTTTTTCATTCTTTTGGTTTTGTTTTACAATGTCTTGATTTCTCATAAAGTCACTAGCTTCCAATTGCTCCATTCTAATTTTAAGGAAGTATTTTCTTCAGTAAGGTTCTGGACATTCTTCTCCTCATTGACTTTTTGGACCTCTTTTACCATTTGGGTTAGACTATTTTTTAAGGTGTTATTTTCTCCAGTATTTTTTTGGATCTCCTTTAGCAAGCTGTTGACTTATTTCTCATGATTTTCCTGCATCACTCTCATTTCTCTTCCCAGTTTTTCCTTTACTTCTCTTTCTTGCTTCTCAAAATCCTTTTTGAGCTCTTCCATGGTCTGGGGCCAATTCCTATTGTTCTTGGAGGCTTTGGATGTAGGAACTTTGACTTTGTTGTCTTCTTCTGGTTGTATGTTTTGATCTTCTTTATTACCAAAGAAAGATTCTATGGTCTGACTTTTTTGTGAGGTTTGCTCATGATTCCAGCCAATTACTAGAGTTGTAAGTTCTTTGTTAAGGTAGGGGTCTGCTTCCAATGTGGAGAATGTACTGTCCTAAGCTTCAGGGGTTTTGTGCAGCTGTTTTCAGTGATACTTCTAGGGAACTGTAAATTTTCAGTTCTTCCAAGGTGGTATGATAAGGGGCAAAGTGTTTACTCCTTCCCTGGCTTGTGCTCTGGTCTATGAGTGACCACAAGCACTTTTTTCTGCCTTGGAACTGTGAGGAGGATCTCCTCTCCACCACCACTATAAATTCCACTGCACCAGCATTCCCTCTTTCCCCAGGACTGTCATCCAGAACTGTAACCAAGATCCAAGCACAGGCAAAGCAAGAGAATCCTGCACCAGCAAAAAAATGCAATCCCCATCTGATCAGCCACTCAATTCCCCCTCAATCTGTCGGCCTGAACCTCTTGAAATAGCCGCCACCCCAGGGCTGTGTGTGGGACTCACTCTCTCACCACAGTCACTGACTTTTCCTACTGACTTTCTAAGCCACAGCTACCCATGATTCAGTCCTTTGAGGGCTGCTCCAGGTTTGCTGAGGCCTGTTTTGCCTGCACACCTATGCCGTACTGTGTTCCTCTCCCTGCCAGGCATAATAGACCTTTCCAATCAACCATCCAGGTTCTCTTGGGCTGGAAATGTGTTTCATTCTGTCTTTTTCTGGGTTCTGCTGCTTCAGAATTTGTTTACAACCATTTTTTACAGATATTTGGAGTGGTTTGGCGGAGAGCTCAATGAAATCACTGCTTTTACTCCATTATCTTGGCTCCTATTCTCTCCATTTTAAAGCTGGGGAAACTGAAGCAAATCGAAGTTAAGTGACATGCCCAGGACCACACAGTTAATAAGTATCCAAGACTGGGTTTGAACTTTAGTCTTCCTGACTCTAGGTCCACTACTCTATCATTTGTGTCATATACCTGCCCATGAGGCAAGGTCCTTAGCTTCCAGGATGGGAGGAAAGGAAGACAATATTTAGAATAGCTTCTCTTTTGAATGAGATAATTATTCAATTAAGGAAATGTAAATAGATTGCCTTGTAGCTGTTAGGACCCAATTAAAATTAGAAAAAAAAGTAAATGTTTTGTAGACATTTGTTTCAAGCATTGTTTCCATGATTTTCTCTAACTTCGTTCAACATTATGTAAATAGAAATGAAGATAGTGGATTTTGGGAACTAACTTTGTAATGGTAGTCAAGAGAGATTAAAGTGGCAATGGGGAGCTAAGAACATTCAAAATCCCTCACCAAGAACTTGGAGTTGGACTGTATGATTAAAAACACAACCAGTGTTGGCAAAGGTGTCAGCTTTTAGATAACCACAAGGATAAAGTTAAGTACAATTACAGATCACCAGATATGGAATTGGCTGGCTCAGGGTGCAGTTAATGAATAGATTGTCAGGGCATTTAAATGGAGACTAAATAATATTTGTGTTTGAATCCCCTACACCTAGCAAAATGCCTTGAACTTAGGTGGTGCTTAATTCATGCCTGATACATTGAGTTTAAATGAGGATATGACTCATCAATTTAATAAGGATTAGTTAAATAAAATGGCCTCTCAGGAACATCATGATTTTAAAATTCTGTGATTCTAGACTTTCCTACATAAAAGATCACTTTAGGGAACATAAATGGACAGTTCTATCTACTCAAGCTACTCAGCAGTTTACCAATTGGCTAAAGTGCTTTCCCTAGTTTGCTGCCTTCTTACTATGCATGAGTTGACTGCAGTTAACTATGCCATCAAGGGTGTTTTGCAATGCTTCAAGAATGTTGCTGGAAATATATATATATATATATATATATATATATATATAATACATGTATATTACTTCTAACAAAAAGACAGGGATATTAATCTTGCTAAGAGAACAATTTGCATTTTGTCCTGTGTCCACCATATTGCACTGATTTTAATTTTCTTTGCACTAAATTTATTCCACACAGAAAATTCATTTAATTACAGTACTAAAAGAAGCTTCATTTAATGATTTTTTTTTCATATTGGACTGGTTTCAATTAAAGAGGTTACCTAAAGAATTATTCCAGAATAGAGAATATTATGAGTCTCAGCTTAAACCATGTTCAGTTTGAAAGACCAGCAGAAATGTGACAAAAGATCCTTTTCTTGTTTTCAACCTAATGTTTAGAGAGTGAAATAAATATTAGCCAGGACAGGCAATGACAATTTCATATGATTTAAGAGCACAACACCTACTATTCAGAATTACTATGGTTTGCAGCACATTTCACATCAACTGTGAAATATAAAGCCGGAGATATATATCATTACATATTGTGGCATGCAGATTACCTTAAACAGAGCAGGTATTAATTCAGACATCTGACATTGTTTGACACCTACACAACATGACCTTGCTTATGATTTCCTTACCTCTTTATTCATTCACATGAAAAAATGGGAGACTTCTTTTTCTCTGGATTTTCTCAGTAATTTCTGACAAAAAATAGAGAAAAATACTAACATTTATCTCTGGTTCATATTCCAATTAAGTGAAGTTGCATTTAAATTGTGTTTCTCTTTTTTATTAATGTTCCCAAAATAACTCAAAATTATTTTATCTTCATATGATTTATCTTCATAGACTTTATGTGTGACAAAATGAGTTAGTTACCTGTGATTTCAGGGCACACTATTACTTGAAATAAAACCTGAAAACTGCTGACATAAATCAGAATCCTTCAAGCTTCAGATTTCCTTAGTTTCTTATAGGGTACAGCCACGCCCAAAGAAGCTTGATTAAAATCAATGAATCAGTCTCTTGTGCCATACTGTCCTTAGAACTGTTCTGTTTTTTAAATGATTAGTTACTTGAACAAAAACTTATAAAGCATGGATAAAAAATCTTTGGAATACATTTGTGATAGAGAGGAAAGTGATCATTCTCTCCAAACTCAGTTGATGTAGTCATAAGAAGCCCAGAATATAATCACAAGGTGTGAGGTTGGTCTTCTTCTTCTTCCTCTTCTTGAAAAGGACCAAAATGACATCACTATGTGAGAGTCAAGTTACAATGCATCCCACTGTGGCTGATCAGACCAAAATGAGCTCAGAATGCTCTACCACAGATCAGGCACAAATAGTCCATGTGAGCATTTGGGGAGTTCTCTAAATTTGATCATCTCATGTTTCTTTCGAGCTACTTCAATTCTACATTTCTCATAGACATGGCACCTTCTCTAATGAGGGCATGCCATGTTGGGTGGTCCTGTGCTAGTGTCTCCCATGTCACACATTCATTTCCAAAGTTTTTAAGAGAGACCTTGGAAGTGTCTCTGTATTACCTCTTCTGGCTGTGTTGTGAGCACTTGCCCTGTGTGAGTTCTCAATAAAATAGTCTTTTAGGCAAGCTTATGTTTGCTACTCTAACAACATAGCCAGCCCATTGAGTTGTATTCTCTGCAGTAGAGTTTGAATCCTAAGGACTTCAGTATCTGGTATCTTATCCTGCCAGGTGATCTTCAGAATCTTCCTTAGACAATTCAAATGGAAGGGATTCAGTTTCCTGGCATGGTGCTGGTATGCTATCCAGGTTACATAGGCATACAACAATGAGGTCAGCACAATGGCTCTGGAGACCTTTGGTTTGGTCATCAGTTTAATACTCTTGTTACCCACACTTACCTTCAGAATGTCTCAAACACTGAGCTAGCACTGGCAATGTGTGTATCAACCTCATTATCAATGTGTTCATCCTGGAAACTATACAGCCAAGGTAAGCAAACATCCACAGCATTAAGAACTTCTCCATTTGCTATAATCAATGATTCCATGTATGGGTGGTGTGGTGCTGATGATGGAGGACCTGTGTTTTCTTGTTGTTATTGTTAGGCCAAAATTAGCACAAGCAGCAGAGAAATAATCCATACATTGTTGCATCTCAGCTTCGGAGGCTGCATTGAGTGAAAAATCATCTGCAAACAAAAAAAAATTATGCACTAACACTCCCTCTACTTCGATCTTGGCTTAAGTTTTTTCAAGTCAGTGTGGTAGCTGACTTTGATGCCATGTTTGCCCTCATTAAAGGTATTTGACAACATGACAGAAAACATCATGCTAAAAAGTATGGGAGCAATCACACAGCCTTGTTTCACTTCATGTGACTGGGAAGACAGGAGAGCATCATCCATTATCCAGAACACTGGCAAGTATGCCATCATGAAATTGATGTACAATAATGATGAACTTTTCCAGGCAACCAAATTTTGACATAATTTTCCATAAGCCCTCACAACTGCCTTGGTCAGATCTACAAACATTATGTACAAACCTCTGTTCTGCTCCTGACATTTCTCCCAGAGTTGTCAGACAACAAATGCCATATCAACTGTTCCTCAGACCTTTCTGAAGCCATGCTGGCTCCCAGTTAGATGACCATCTTCCAGGTAAAGGATCAGCCTTTTAAGGAGGACTATGGCAAGAATCTTGCTAGCAATGACTAAGAGAGATACCATCTGCCCCTCCCCATAATTGTCACAGGACAATCAATTCCCTTTATCTTTACAGAGATGGACAATGAAGGCATTCTTGAAGTTCTAGGGATAACCTATTCTTGTCATAGCACTCAGAAAATTTCAGTCAACTTTTGTATGAGCAATGGACATCCCACCTTGTAAATCTCAGCCCAAATAGAATCAGTACCAGATGCTTTGCTACATTAAAGAAAATCTAATGTCATTCAAAACCTCTTTTTTATTTGCAACTTCAGCTAGTGAGGGATTGACTTTAACCTGAAGTAAATAGTCAAAGGCTTCAACATTGATTGATGACAGTCTGTTGAGAACACTCTGGAGATTCAGCCCATCTCTCTAAGATCATGTCCTTTTCAGTAATCAATGTGGCTCCATTAGCACTTTGGTCCATAAGTAGCCTCCAGGGCATCATAAAAGTGTTTTGGATTGTTACTATCAGCATAAAACTGAATTTCATTTGCCTTGTTACTAAACCAAGAATCCTCCATCTCTCTAAGCTTCACTTGTACTTTACTTTTGATGAAATTAAATGCTATCTTCTTAGAGATGGATGAACTATCCTACTGGTAAACCCTGTGGAGTCCTCGCTTTTCATTTAGCAGCTTCTGAATTTCCCCACCATTTTCATCAAACCAGTCTTGATCTTTGTTAATGTTCTGAACTAGATTAGCAAATGCAGTGTTGTACACCAAATCTCTGAAAGCTCCCCACTCCTTTTCTGCTCCATTATTGCCAACTGTATGTTGCCTCAACTTTCCCTCCTCATTAGTAATAAACTGTTCCCAATCAGCACTGTGCCCTAATCTATTAATATTAATTATTTTAATAGTCATTTTGCCTTGGGCCTCCACTTTTGTTGAATGTGAATATTTTGCTTGGAGAGGATAAGTCTATGAGCTAGTCCAGCACTCTTCACCACATATTGCCTTTTCTACTCTCATGTCCTGTCTGTTTCTTCTACTTACAATAAGTCTACTAAATGCCAATGTTTGCTTCTAATCCTAAAAAAATCTTTGGAATACATTTGTGATGGAGAGAAAAGTGATCATTCTTTCCCTAACTCAGTTGATGTAGTCATAAAAGTCCCAGAATATAATCACAAGATGTGATGCACTGGAAAGTGAATAAAGAGGACTTTTTTTTCCCTGCAGTCCTTCTTAATAATGATGTGAAAGAATTTATTTAATCAACTTGAGAGAATTACACAACTCTAGTCATTGTGTTAAAGTAACTGACACCACAGCAGAAAAAAAATCAATTGGCTATCAATCATAGAAATCATAGCAAGCACTTACTATGTGCCACTAAGTGTGCTCAGTTCTCAGTACAAAAGGGAGGAGGAAAGTCCTTGTCCTCAAAGAGCCTGTAATCTAATGAGGGAAACAGCATGCAAGGAGATACATGCAAAGTAAGCTCCATATAGGATAAATAGGAAACAATCAACAGAGGGAAAACACTAGAATTAAGAGGGGGTGAGGAAGCCCTCCCATAAAAGATAGGTTTTATTTGGGATTGAAAGAAAGCCAGAGAAGTCATTAGCTTGAGCAGAGGAGGAAGAGGTTTCAGACATGAGACAGCCAGAGACAATGCCTCAAGCTGAGTGATAGAGTTTTGTTATGGAACAGTCAGGAAGCCAGTGTAACTGGATGGAAAGAGTACCTGTCAGGGAGTAGGCTGTAAAAAGACTGGAAATGTAGGAGAAGGATAGGCTATGAAGGACTTTGAATGCTAAACAGAAAATTTTGTATGATCCTGGAGGTAATAGGGCTAAGATAATTAATCATAACTTTTGGGTCTATATAAAAAATATATATATTTTCCAGTAGTTGGAAAATGATTTTGAGTTTTAAATTTGGAGGCATTTTAAGCTTGGAATTAGCAATTGGCAAGTTAGATGCTTTCAGGGAGGAAAGGAGTCTAACTCTGTTCTCTGCATCCTCCCCCATCAGTTATGTGGCTTTGAAAAGGAGCTTCTCAACCAATAGGAATCACTGCAGTCAGAAAAGACATACTCCAGACAGATATGAATACAGAAAGTCATTTAAGGGAAATAGTAACTTCAAGGAATAGTATCCCTACCAAAAAAAAAAGAGAGAGAGAGAGAGAGAGAGAGAGAGAGCTGATTATGGAGAGGAATGGGTACTTGGCAATCCAGTCAGCAGAAACACTGCACTCATAAGGAGCTATTTGTGAGCTCTACAGAAAAAAAAAAGACTCCCAGGTTTTGTAATATTGTGTTGGGAGTTTCTTTTGTCTCATGTGTAGCCTGTGTGTACCTCTCTGACATTATGCTCTAAGTTCAAGCATACTCTTTTCTTGGATGCTACATGTACTTGTGGGAGAACACCCCACTTTGATGGAGGTGGGACAGGGCTATTTTATAACTATTATTCTGTTATCTTTGTAAATGCCTTTGCTGAGAGCTAAGGGAGGCTACTGACTGATTATTTGAGGGAAGCATGCTGATGAAATCTTGTAAGTACTAGGATTAGCCATCTATAGATATGCCCCTAGGACCTAAAAATAGTTGACTCCAAAAGACCCAACCAGGAGACCTGAAAATGGCAGTTGAGAGAATATTCCAGAAGGCATGCAGTAAATATTGCAAATATTTGCTTAGCAAATATTGATACATAGTTGGATTATAGAATTTTTGATAAAATTTTCACAATGCTCTGATAGAATTGAATAAGATCCAATGTATTAATAATAAATATATCTGTACTCAAGCTTCACAGAAGAAACAAAAATAAACCAACTATTGGGTTGGGAAGATGAGATTACAAAGAAGTCAATGAAAAAGTAGGTTTGACACATTAAATATGAGTCAATAGTTCAATGTGACAATAAAAAAAAACAACCTAATTCTACCTTATACTCAAATTCTCAAAAAAGATGTGTGATTTCATTAATCTTGTTTGCCCATTAACAATACACAACCCAACTCATCCACTTCTGTTCATCCTGTATGATTGTTATCCATGTGCTCCTCCAAGTTCATCAGATGCTGGCCATCTAATGTGCCATAGTCCTTCCTTGATTTCTCCTGACATTTTAAGGGTACAATTAGTGCACTAAGATTTCTGTCTGCTACCATGTACTTTTGTCAAGTGACTAGACTATCTTTTTTTTTAGTCATATATTTCCCTGATGATTTTCAGTCTTTGGCTATGGTAATAGGATAAGAGAGGTAAAGAATCAAGGAAGACTTCTTTACAGATTTTCTAGTGACAAAGCATACAACCAGTCTAAAGTAGAATACAAAATGTATCTATATCTACATATCTATTTACACACATATGTGTGTATGTGTATATATATGTGTACACACACATATATATATATATATACACATACACACACACATACATACATTGTTGTTATTGTTGCTGAGTCATTTCAGTTCTGTCCAACTCTCTATAATCTGATTTGGGGTTTTCTTGGCAAAGATACTAAAGTGGTTTGCCATTTGCTTCTCTAGCTCAGTTTATAGCTGAGAAAATCAGGCAAACTGGGTTAAGCAACTTGCCCAGGGTCACACAACTTCTAAGTGTCTGAGTTTGAATTCAGATCTTTCTGACTCCAGAGCCAGTGCTCTATGCTCTGAACTACCTCACATACATACACACACACACACACACACACACACACACACATACACACTTACATTCACACACACACACAAATAAATAGTGCATTTTCTCAACTCTTTGGTGTCATTTGGCCATTAAAATTACAGACCATTTAGCTTCATTTTGGTTGATTTTTTAGTTTACATTTTATGGTCATTAGATATATTATTTTCTTATGTCTCTTTACTTTGTTCTGCATCAGTTCATATTAAATATGTAGAATTCCCTGGACTTTTTTTCAGATTTATCATTTCTTACAGCGCAATAAATATTAAATTGCATTTAGATGCCACAAATTCTTTCACATTCACTAAATGATGGGGATCTACTTTATTTCTAGTTGTTTGCAACCACAAATGTTACTACTATAAATATTTTGGGGTTTATGAGACCTTTCTTTATCTTTTATAATATTTGGGGTATATGTTCAGTAGATCAATGACTTAGAGGCAGGAATACTTCAGTTCAACTCCTGCCTCAGGCACTATTTATGTAATCCTGAGCAAATCATTTATCCTTTCTCAGTTTTGCTTTCTTTATCTATTAAGTGCATATACTAGTACCTATTTCACAGGATTATATGAGCTAATACATATAAAGGACTTTCTAAACTTTAAGGTGTTGTTGTCTATGGTAATAATAATGATCATTTTAGTTACTTTCTTGGCATAATTCCAAATTGCTTCCTAGGATAGTTAGAATAATTCATATTTCTACCAATAATGTATAATTATGGCTATCTTTCTGCAAACCCATCAACATTGAATATCACTCCCATATCTTTTGTCATTTTTGCCAATATATTGATAGTGTGGAATTGATTTACATTTCTCTTTTTATTATTGATTTGAAGCAACCATAATGTGGTTATGGATAATTTAAAATTCTACTTTGTGCAAGTTCTAAGAGGATAAGCAAGGCAAGTTTAGTACAGTAGAATTCAGAAGAAGAGAAGCAAAGCCTCACAGGGATAGCAGTTAACAAATCTTGATTGCTATCGCATGGGGAAGAGAAGAACAGATGCCAACAGAGAAGAGTCTCAGTGGGCAGCCCCCATTAACCCAGTCAAGGACAGAACACAACAGGGTGAGTGCAGAGCTATGCAATAACTTTAACACTTTGGTCAATGGTCCAGTACCCCTCAAAGCTTAAACATACATAGGATTTTTAATAAAGAACTGACTGGGTCAATAGAAGATTGTACTGTAATTCATATGAGGATATAGTTGAGGCCAATGAAATAAAGGCATTTTCTAAATTGCCTAATAAGGAATGAAAATCAAAGCCATAGATAGCAAGAGGGAGAAGAGAGATAATTCCCAGTCTCTGGATTTAATAAGCTTAATCATATGTGCATCTTGCAGAGCTGGAGCTATACCAGTTTTCTCCAGTTTACAGGAGAAATAATAATAGGATCTCTGATTCTTTTTTTTGTGTACATTGATAGATTAGTAAACAGTATACATAGATGATATTGCTGATTTCATTATGTAATCATAAAGTTATGAGATATATGGTCCTCTTATCAATACTATGATTTTTAGAAATTAACATGGAAGTATGTTCTATATTTGATGCCCACTGCTATTCTACTCTCCCACTCTAGGAGGTTGAGGGGTTGGGCATAAATAAGTATTTGGGCAAGAAAATTTCATTTTATTTGTGTTATATGTACAAGTAGGTCTTCAATGGCACTAAAGAGTAGAAGCTCTGGTTCAAATAAATCATTTCTAGAGTAGGAAAAAGATCTTTCAGCACCAATTCTGTGGCTACTTTATGTCAAGATTAGTTGCACCTTAGTCTCTAATGAGCCATATGACATACGAAGTTTCCTGGGGAATTCTGTAGGGGAAGCATAGTTGCTAAAACCTACAATAGTGAATTCTATCTACTTGAAAAGTTGTATTCATGCATTTATCAAATGATAGGATATTACTCAGCATAACTACTCTGCATGTTCCTTTTAGGGACATAAAGATAAAGAGAATGTTAGTGACCATTCAACTTGATCTTCTACTCTCACAGATGTGGTATTCCTAACCTGTAAAAGAAGGAGAAAATATAAAAGTTATTAGTTTTTTTTTCAAGATTTTTCATATGGAAGATGGATGAGCCTTGTTCTATTTGACACAAGGGGAATAACAAGGAGGAACTGACAAAAATTGTAGAAAACTCCGTCAAAAATTGACATAATTAAAACAACTTCCTAACAATAAGAGCTGTCAATATTTTTGTATGTATATGTGAGAAGGAAAGGTCTCTGAATTAGTTGAGAGGTTGAACTTTGAATTCAAATAGCCCATAATCTATGACTTCCCTATTTGGAATAAAAATTCTTTGTCCATATATATTTTAGGAGCAGAAGATAAAATTAAAGAAATTTAAGCCAAGGTCCTTGAGTAGCATTTCTTTTGTTGTTATTGTTGTTGTTGTAAATACTAAGGTATTTTACATCATTTTGTGCAATGAAAAAAATATCTTGATGGCAATTTCTATTGCTATTTGTTGTTTTTGTTATTCAGTCATTTCAGTCATGTCCACTTCTTTGTGATTCCATTTGAGGTTTTCTTGGTAAAGATACTGGAGCAGTTCACCATTTCCTTCTCTATCTCATTTAACAGATGAGGAAATTAAGGAACATGGGGTTAAGTGACTTTCCCAGGGTCTTACTTGCCCAGGGTCCTAAAGTTAGCAAGTGTCTGAGGCTGAATTAGAACTCGAGTCTTCCTGACTCTAGTCTTGACTCTCTATCTACTCTTCCTTTCAAAGAATTCAAAACCATTTTTATTTTTTTTCCCTTATTATTGCTAAGTAGGGAGCAAGTTCAAAGGAACTGATATTAGTTTGTTCATAGAAGAAGTGCAAATTTGCATTAATGATTGTTAGCAAAAGAATCTGGACATCTTGGCATCATTTCAAATTTTCTTGCCAAATGCCCTGAGTTATATGAAGTAAATATTTCAATGTCATGTTATTTGAATTAAAATGCAAAATTTGTTATTTCTCTGACTTGATAAAGATCCCAGCAGCAGCAATAATAACAAAAACAATAATGGCTTTTACTCCCTCCATACCCCATAAAAATGACAAATTAGCACTCTTAAAACATAGGTTTGACCATATCACTGCCCTGTTCAAGAAGCCCTAGTGACTCCCTACTGAGTCTAGAATAACATATAAATTGCTCTATTCAACATTTAAAGCCCTACATGGTCTCACTTTCCAGGCTTAGTATGTTTTGCTACCCTGCACAAACCTGGCATGCTAGCCAAATACATATACTTGTTTTTCCCTGCATATGGCACTTTGTTTTCCTTCTCCACGCCTTTGCACAATTTTCCCCTTTGTCTAGAATGCATTCCCTCCTCCCTACATATTGCAATACCTAGCTTCCTTCAAGGAAGCTCAATGCCAGCTCCTGCTTGAGACCTAGCCTGATTTTCCCCAGTCGCTAATTTATTTTCTTCCCCAAAATATATTGTATATCTATTATGTTTTAGATTTATTACACTTTAATAGATTATTTATCTAGTATGTTATAGATATGCATATTTACTGTATTTAGTACATGCCTTTTATATCAAATACAATGCAACTGTCTTCTGGAAAAAGAACTATTTCATTGTTGTCCTTATATCTCCATCATATAGAACAGAGTCTGGCACAAGGAAGATATAGAATATGTTTGATGAATGAGGAATTAATAAATAATATAGGCCATTTGACATACTGGATAGAGTACTGGACTTGGAGTCAGAAAGACCTGTGTTTAGTTCAGTTGGTATTGGTAAAGGGAGTTTTCATAAAAAGAGTTGCTTTTCTTATGTAATCACAATTATATCATATATTTGCCGAATAATAAATGCGAGAACTCATGATTTCTTTTTCCCTAAATTTTGCAAAGCATATTCCTCAGAATAGCCCTGTGAGGTAAGGAGTGCATTACTACCCCCATTTTTCTTGTAAGAAAACTGATCCCAGAGAGGTTAAGTGAACCACAAAGTTGTTAATTGGCAAAGCTAGGAGATTCAAGATATCCTGCCTCAAAATATGCTTAGCTTTCAATCATTGTTCCAATTGTGCAGTTTCATTCATGGGGTTGTGTTTTTTTTTTCTTCAAGATCACAACAGATATAAAATACTTCAGTAATTCTATAAAATCTTTCCATAGTCCCATGACATGATTTTTAGTTGAATTGACATATTATCGATCCAAGTAAGTCAGACCTGAAATTGTGATGAAGAAAATGCCCACCTTGATGGGTGTTTAAAACTATAATTCATTTACACTTTTGTTGATCAGACAAGAGCCCTGAAGAGGAATTGATGTTTCATTATAGAGATGGTGACAGCACAAAAATTGTTTTCTTCTGTATACCTGTTACTATTTAGAAGATGTGCAGAAAAGGCTATTTATAAGACTTGCAATCATCAGAGAACCTGGTGTGGAAACCAGGTTTCAAATTGTCATCAAGTGCCACTAGACACATCTCTGAAGGGTGCCAAGATAGAGCTGATTGCTATTTGGAAGAAGTATCTCTACAAACATTTTTTATCTGAGATCTCAAAACAAAACTATCTAATTTTTCCTCCATTCTCAATATCTCTCATATTAAAATGTCATGTATTTGTACTGCACATCTAAGTTACAACTAAGGGACATGCATTGAAATGGAAGAAAAAGGATCTGTCTATTTTTTTTTCTTCTTAATGTTTGAATTACTGACTTTTCACAAATGGTGTTGGAATAATGGAGAACTGAAGTATGTTGCAAAGGCTGTGCTTCCAGAGTCACTGAAGACTTGAATTTTCTGTGCTTTTTTATAGTTGCACCAGGGAAGTGGATGCCCCAAAGGAAAGGAGTATAGAATAAAGGTATGCTGTACCTAGCATCTTTAATTGTTTCTACAAGAACATGATAGGAGACAAAGGCACTATTACAGGAAACCAAGTCACTTAACAGCACTAAGCTGCTTATACTAACAAGAATCATCATTACCTCATCTTACATGGGAAGGCCATGGACATTACATCAGAATCATGTGATACTGTTACGGTGATATGTGGCTATGACATCCTCTTCAGATACCACATTACTTTGAAGAAAAAAAGGAGGTTGTTCAGAGGAGGGATGGCTTAATACTTTTTCTTTGTATGCTCAGCATCTAAAACACTGCTTTGTACATAGTGGATATTATGCATAGAACAATAAATGCTAACTGAATTGTATTCAATGTATAACAATTGAATTGTATACACTGTGCTAGGCACTGGAGATAAAAAGATTAAAAAAAATGAAATGATCTTGCCCTCAAAGAGATTATATTCTACTGGTAGATACATGTTCACGTATGAGTATATGCATTATAAATATTATGGAGAAGATTTTTGTTTAGGTGTGGGTTGGCAAAGTCATCACTCAGGTGCCTTTCAACACTAAAATTCAATGGTTCTGGGAATAAGACAAAGGAAAGACTGTACATTTGTCCTCTTGTGTCCAGCATTACTAAGTTTAGAGAGACTCATCCCAAGAAGGCTGGAAACAACATGATGATTGCTTTTGTTATAGCAATTCATGAAACTGTCTAACCTCAAGCATTGGTGTAGTTTATTCCAAAACTCCAATGAAAATCAGTAATCTTTTAAGCTGTTGGAAAATAAATATCATTAAAGATACGAAATAAAATTAGGGCAACATTGTAGAGAGTATTCCTGTATAATAAGGAGGCAAAAACTAAGGTAAATTTGTATTTTTTTATTTGATTGTTTTTTTATTTTTAGACAACTGGGGTTAAGTGACTTCCCCAGAGTCACACAGCTAGTAAGTGTCAAGTGTTTGGTCTGAGGCCGGATTTGAACTCAGGTCCTCCTGACTTCAGGGTCAGTGCTCTATCCACTGCACCACTTAGCTGCTCCAATTTGTATTTTTTTAGAGTTCAAGTTTTTATTACTATAAATTCTCATTGCTACATATATGAATATGTAGTATATAATTTCCACGTTCTGTAAATGATAATATTACTGACAAAATACTGGATTTCTTACTTTCATATTACACTACTACTAATTACAAGATTTCTAGGTTTTTACTGTCAGCATTGGCTCAATAAAACTAGTGGATATGTATGGTTCCTTAAAGCTTATGAAGTCCTTCATCACAGTAACCCTATGAGATGGGCAGTATAAAAAATAGTATCTCTATTTTACAAATTAAGATACCAATGATGAAGCTGTAGTGACAACAATCTAAAATTATCCACGGTAACCAAAGCTGTGACTAGGAAAGGACAAAGGAGCTTGTGCCAGGGTGCTGATTTATAGGGCCCTGACAGGATGTATATTCCTTCAGAACAAAGAAACAACTGAAATAACAATTTTCATCTGTGAAGAAAAAATATTTTAATTTTAAATAGGAAACTAAAAGGTGACTTCTACTTCTTCCTAATGTCAACTCCCAAGATGAGGTTCCCCTAACCCCAAATCACCATACTTGTACCTAACAGTGTCCTTCTTAGCATTTCTATGGAGTTAGTCATTTACTCTATTGACAATGGGGAAACACTTAAATCTTTGGGCCCCATTCCATTTTACTGTAAAATGAGGGAACTAGGAGCCAAGATGGTGGAGTAAAAAGGCTGTCACTCTCACCCTCCACTATCAACCTCTGAAAGCCCAGAAAATATCACCCCAGGAAAAACCCTCGAAGAGCTGAACCAGAAGAAAGACAGGGAGCAGCAGTGCAGTAGCCCAGGTCGCTTGAGGGATTAATGTGAAACACCCCTCTTGTGCTGGGGGAAGGGGAGCAGTAAGGAGCAGGAGGCATCCCAGCCAGCTAGCAGAAAGCCATACATTAGCACTCCAGGAGGAGATCCTGAAACCTGGGTGGTAGAGCAGGCAAACAGCAACACGTGGACCTCCAAGTGACTTAGTGAGGCAGGGGGAACCAGTGGAAACTAGCTCAGAAAATCACCAGGTGCCTCAACATTCTACAGCAAACAGGTCTCCCAGGGCCTTAGCAAAAATAAAGGAAGCAGCATTAAAAAGGGCCCCAGACAGATAAACACCCTGAAACATCCATCTAAAAGGAGCTGAAGAAAGCTAAAGGAAAGGAAAAGCAGGCAACCTAGAGTAACCCAAAAGTTCCATCCTTGCTGATTTCAGCCCAATACCAGATAAGCTGCCAGAACCCTACAGCCTCCAATTGCCAACATTGGAGGCCCCAGCACACAAAGTCAGTGACCAGGCCCCAGGCTCCAAATACAAGAAGCTTGGGTCAGTGCCCTCCGCTCCCCAGAAGGAGAGCTCAATCTCTTTAAAGGCCAGGAAAAAATCAAATGTCATGAGCAAAAAGAAAAGTACCATAGATTCATAAAATGAGAATAGTGAAGATCAAGGCAGAAATTCTGAAGAGGACAACATTGTCAACAAACCCACATCTGGAACCTCAAAAGGGAATATGAACTGGTCTGAAGCCCAAAAAGCCTTCTTAGAAGAGGTCAAGAAGGATTTTAAAAGTCAAATGAGAGAGGTAGAAGAGTCCTTAAAAAATACAATTAGCCAACTAGAAAAAAAGTACACTGAAGAAAACAAGTCCCTAAAAAATACAATTGGCAAACAGGAAAAAAAAAGTACACTGAAGAAAACAAATCTCTTAAAAATACAATTGGTCAACTGGGGAAGGAGGTACAAAATCTAATAGAATAAAACAATTTGTTAAAAATTAGAATTGGGCAAATGGAAGCTAATGACTCCATGAGAGAGTAAGAATCAGTCAAACTATAGCAAAAAAAATGAGAAAAAAATAGATGAAAACTTAAAATACCTCACTGGTAAAACAACTGACCTGGAAAATCTATCCAGGAGAGACAATTTAAAAATTATTGGACTGCCTGAAAATCATGATGAAAAAAAAGAGCCTGGGCAGTATCTTTCAGGAAATCATAAAGGAAAACTGCCGTGAAGTCCTAGAACCAGAAGGTCAAATAGCTATAGAAAGAATACACCAATCACCTCCTGAAAGAGATCCCAAATTGAAAAATCCAAGGAATATAGTAGCCAAATTCCAAAATTACCAGGTCAAAGAGAAAATACTGCAAGCAGCTAGAAAGAAACAATTTAAATATCATGGAACCACTGTCAAGATTACACAAGACCTTGCAGCTTGTATATTAAAAGACCGTAAGGTGTAGAACATGATATTCCATAAGGCAAAGGAGCTTGGATTACAACCAAGGATCAAAGACCCAGTGAAAATGAGCATCACCTTTCAGAGGAGGAGATGGATATTCAATGAAATAGGGGACTTCCACACCTTCCTGATAAAAAGACTAGAGCTCACCAGAAAATTTGATCTTCAATACAAGAGTCAAGAGAGATATAAAAAGGTAAATGGGACAGAAAAACACAATATGTTGTTAATAAGGGCAAACTATTTACATTCCTACAAGGGAAGATGACTCTTGAGAACTGTATTGTTATTACACCATGTTAAAGGAGTATACATAAAAGGAGTGTATATAAGTTGACTTGATGTAATGATAAAAAATATCTAATCAAATGGGTTAAATGGATCCAACTAAGTGGATTAGTGTGATCTAAGAAAATGTACTGAGAAAGGAGGCAGACAAGGGTAAATTACATTACATGAAAAGACACAAAAACCTATTACAGCAAAGGGAAAGAAGGGAGGGAGGTAAGGATTGTCTGAATCTTACCTTCATCAGATTTGGCTCAAGATGGGAATAACATAATCAGTCAGGTATAGAAATCTAACTTACCCTATAGGCAGTAGGAGGGAAAAGGGGAAAGAAAAGGGAAGGCAGATAGAAGGGAGGAAAGAAGCAGTAAGGGTAAAGGGGAAGAAAAGGGAAAGGGCTAACAGAAGGGAGGAAGGACTGAAGGAGGCAGTGGTCAAAAGCAAAACACTAGTGAGGAGGGAAAATGAGAAAAGAGAAAGAAAAGCATAAATGGGGGGGTGGGGGAAGAATGGAAAAAAGACACAGATAGTAATCATAACTGTGAATGTGAATGGGATGAACTCTCCCATAGCAGAATAGATTGAAAACCATAACCCTTCAATATGTTGTTTACAGGAAACATATTTGAAAAAAAGTGACACACACACAGGGTAAAGACAAAAGGCTGGAGCAGAATATATTATGCTTCAGCTGAAGTAAAAAAAAGCAGGGGTAGCAATCCTGATCTCTGACAAAGCAAAAGCAAAAATAGATCTTATCAAAAGAGGTAAGGAAGGTAACTACATCCTGCTAAAAGGCACCACAGACAATGAAGTAATATGATTACTAAACATATATGCACCAAATGGTATAGCATCCAAATTCTTAGAGCAGAAGTTCAGGGAGTTACAGGAAGAAATAGACAGCAAAACTATACTAGTGGGGAACCTCAACCTCCCCCTCCCAGAACTAGATAAATCTAACCACAAAATAAACAATAGAAAAGTTAAGGAGGTGAATAGAACATTAGAAAAATTAGGTATGATAGACCTCTGGAGAAAACTGAATGGGGATAGAAAGGAATATACTTTTTTCTCAGTGGTACATGGCACATACACAAAAATTGACCATGTACTAGGGCATAAAAACCTCACAATTCAATGCAGAAAGGCAGAAATATTAAATGCATCCTTTTCAGATCATGATGCAATGAAAATTATATGTAATAAAGGGCCATGGAAAGATAGACTAAAAATAATTGGAAACTAAATAATCTAAACCTAAAAAATGATTGGGTCAAACAACAAGTCATAAAAACAATCAATAATTTCATTCAAGAGAATGACAATAATGAGACAACATACCAAAACTTATGTGATGCAGTGAAAGCAATTCTTAGGGGAAGTTTTATATCTCCAAATGCTTACATAAATAAAATAGAAAAAGAGGAGATCAATGAATTAGGCACACAACTAAAAAAACTAGAGAAAGAACAAATTAAAAATCCTCAATTTAAAACTAAATTAGAAATATTGAAAACCAAAGGAAAAGTTAATAAAATGGAAATTAAGAAAACTATTGAACCAATAAATAAAACTAAGAGATGGCTTTATGAAAAAAAACAATAAAATAGACAAACTTTTGGTTAATGTAATTGAAAAAAAGAAAGAAGAAACCCAAATTACTAGTATTGAGAATGAAAAAGGTGAATCTACCACCAAGGAAGAGGAAATTAAAAAGATAATTAGGAACTATTTTGCCCAACTGTATGCCAACAAATTTGAGAATCTCAGTGAAAATGGGTACATATTTACAAAAATGTAAATTGCCCAGATTAACAGAAGAGGAAGTAAAATACTTAAATAACCCCATCTCAGAAACAGAAATTGAACAAGCCATTGATGAACTCCCTAGGAAAAAAATCTCCAGGGCCAGATAGATTTACATGCGAATTCTATCAAACATTTAAAGAACAACTAATTCCAATACTATATAGACTATTTGGGAAAATAGGTGAAGAAGATTTACCAAATTCTTTTTATGATACAAATATGGTGCTGTTACCTAAACCAGCAAGAGTCAAAACAGAGAAAGAAAAGTATAGACCAATTTCTCAAATGAATATAGATGCAAAAATTTTAAGCAAAATACTAGCAAATAGATTACAGCAACTTATCACAAGAATAATATACTATGTCCAGGTAGGATTTATACCAGGAATGCAGGGCTGTTTCAATATTAGGAAGACTATCAGCATAATTGATCATATCAACACCAAAACTAACAGAAACCACATGATCATCTCAATAGATACAGAAAAAGCTTTTAACAAAATACAACGCCCATTCCTATTAAAAACACTACAGAGCAGAGGAATAAATGGAGTCAGCCTTAAAATAATAAATAGCATCTAACTAAAACCTTCAGCAAGCATCATATGTAATGGGGACAAGTTAGAAGCATTTCCAATAAGATTGGGGGTGAAACAAGGATACCCATTATCACCACTGTTATTCAATATTGTACTGGAAATGTTAGCTTTAGCAATAAGAGAAGAAAAAGAAATTGAAGGTATTAGAATAGGCAAAGAAGAAGCAAAGCTATCACTCTTTGCAGATGACATGATGATATACTTAGAGAATCCTAGAGAATCAAGTAAAAAACTACTTGAAATAATAAACAACTTTAGCAAAGTTGCAGGCTATAAAATAAACCCACACAAACCATCAGCATTTCTATATATTTCCAATAAAGCCCAACAGCAAGAGATAGGAAGAGAAATTCCATTTAAACTTACTATAGACATTATAAAATATTTAGGAGTCCACCTCCTGAAACAAACCCAGGAACTCCATGAACACGATTACAAAAATCTTTTCACACAAATAAAGTCAGATCTAAATAATTGGAAAAACATCAGTTGCTCATGGGTAGGCCAAGCTAATATAATAAAAATGACAATTCTACCTAAGCTAATTTACTTATTCAGTGCCATACCAATCAAACTACCAAAAATTATTTTATAGAGTTAGAAAAAATAATAACAAGATTCATTTGGAAGAACAAAATGTCCAGAATATCAAGGGAACTAATAAAAAGAAATGCAGGGGAAGGTGGCCTAGCTATTCCAGATCTTAAATTGTATTATAAAGCAGCAATCATCAAAACTGCTTGGTACTGGCTAAGAAATAGAGTGGTGGATCAGTGGAATAGGTTAAATATGGATGACACAGTAGTCAATGACTATAGTAATCTATTATTTGATAAACCCAAAGACCCCAGCTTCTGGGATAAGAACCCACTCTTTGGGGGAAAAAAAATGGCTGGGAAAACTGGAAAAAAAGTATGGCAGAAACTAGGCATAGACCAAAATCTCACAGCATATACCAAAATTAAGTCAAAATGGTTCATGATTTAGATATAAAAGCTGATACTATAAGTATACTGGGAGAACAAGGAATAGTTTACCTATCAGATCTATGGAGAACAGAAGATTTCATGACCAAACAAGAGATACAGAACATTATGAAAAGCAAAATAGATAGTTTTGATTACATTAATTTTAAAAGTTTTTGCACAAAAAAAGCCAATACAATAAGATTAGAAGGAAGGTAGAAAATTGGGAAAGAATTTTTACAACCATTCTCTCTGGTAAGGACCTCTTTTCTAAAATATATAGAGAATTAAGTCAAATTTATAATAATACAAGACATTCGAATTGATAAATGGTCAAAGGATATGAACAGGCAGTTCTCAGATGAATAAATTAAAGCCATCTATAGTCATATGAAAAAATGCTCTAAGTCACTATTGATTAGAGAAATGCAGATCAAAACAACTCTGCCATACCACATCACACCTATCAGATTGACCAACATGACAAAACAGGAAAATGACAAATATTGGAGAAGATGTGGCAAAATTGGAACACTAATGCATTGTTGGTGGAGTTGTGAAATGATCCAACCATTTTGGAGAGCAATTTGGAACTATGACCAAAGGGTTATAAAAATATGCATACCCTTTGACCCAGCAATAGCACTTCTAGGGCTATATCCCAAAGAGATCATTCAAATGAGAAAAGGACCCACATATACAAAAATATTCATAGCAGCTCTTTTTGTGGTGGCAAAGAATTGGAAATTGAGAGGATGCCTATCAATTAGGGAATGGCTGAGCAAGTTGTGTTATATGAATGTAATGGAATACTATTGTGCTATAAGAAATGATGAACAGGCTGACTTCAGAAAAACCTGGAAAGACTTGTATGATCTGATGGTGAGTGAAGTGAGCAGAACCAAGAGAATCTTGTACACAATAACAGCCATGTTGAGCAATGACTAATATTGATAAACTTAACCCTTCCCAGGGACACAAGGATCTAAGACATCTCCAAAGGGCTCATGATGGAAAATGCTATCCACATCCAAAAAAGAACTATGGAATTTGAATGCAGATTGAAGCATATTGTTTACTATATTTTTTTTCTCTTCCATTGAATTTTGTTTCCTCTTTCTGTTGGTTCCTCCTATTGGTTCTAATTTTTACTTACAATATCACTAATGTGAAAATATGTTTAATAAGAATGTATATGTATAACCTATATCAGATTGTGTGCTGTCTTGGGGAGTATGGTGGGGAGGAAGGGGAAGAAAAATTTTAAATTCAAAAGCATATGGAAGTGATTGTTGATAAATCAAAATAAATTAATTTAAAATAAATAAATAGATAAATAAAAAAATGAGGGAACTAAAGGACCTCTAAGATCAGTTTTGAATCTGGGATTCTATGAAAGAGTTCCTTAATACTTACCATAAGAAGTTTATACAGTAAGGGAATATTAGCCATTTCTGTGCCTTCAAATTTTAATTTTTGTTGGTAGTGGGTGGGTAAAATGATAGATGCAATGTAAAGGCTCAAATTTTTTAGATGATACTGATATGAAAATATGATACTGCCTTTCCCATTAACAACTCCCATGAAATCAGAAACTTTGTTATTCACTAGAATGATTCTGTTAAGCTAGAAGGGACTTATATTGAAAATAGTTTCTATTGATGTTTCTTATATAAATGATCTTGAAGCTGTAGTGGAAAATGACTTAGTTATTGATTCTATCTGTATCATCTTGATACAAAGAACTGAGCTGAGAGTTCCTAGATTCTATCATGAGTCCATGTTGCCAATACTGCATTAATCAATAGACTAAAATAATCATATTTGTTTAAGCATCTATGATAACTTGCCACCCACCTATTTTCTAGAAAGGTTACAGGATTAATTAATTGTTTACTTTCTTGGTTTATACATAATTTGGGGAGGGAGACAGTAGGTTTGAGGAGAATATTTTAGACAAATCATTTCATCAGCATAGGGATATCCTAGAGTATGAAATGGAATTAAGACCCGCAACTCATTTGTAACTTAAAGGCTTAGAGATCTTCCTGTGTTACCAAGAATTTAAATGACTTTATCATGTTTATGCCATTCTTGTAAGGGGTATGAATGGAACCTGGGGCTTCTTAACTTCAAGGCTTGACCTCTGTTCACTAGACCACACATCCTTAAGTACAAATAATCATTTCCCCAAACATTCATAAAACATAATATATGTGTATTCTGCATTGAAGATACAACAATTAAAAACAATGAAGTAGTCCCTGAACATAATGTGCACACAATTTGGTGGTGTTAGGAGGGAAGAGCTACATACTCATAAGGATGATTTAATCTAGAATCTAATAGAGCCAGAGAGAGAGAGAATCATGCAGAGGCATATATAAGTAGCTGATAAAGAAAAGATCATATTAAGATGAGATGATCAAAAAAGGCTTCACTAAGAAGGTAACATTTGCTAGACCTAAAAGGAAGATAAATTTCAAAAGATAGTAATACAAAAGGATTTCCTTTGAGACACTGAGGATGACCTGTGTAAATTCACCTAGGTTGACACGTGATATCAAGGAAGACCTAGTAATCTGATACTTAGTTGGAAAAAAAAACTACATAAAAATTAAGAATACACATTTCTGTGTATGTATATTTGTACATATACATGTATATTTGTCTATGTACATGTATACATAGTCATCCCAATGACAACATTGCTGGAGAATAGTGATATAGAAGATGCAATAGTTGGAGAAGATATCTTCCAATTAAGAATTGCTTTGGTTACTCTCAGAATTATTTTACATTTAACTGTTACCATAGGACATAACAAGTGGTGTGAAAGAACTGAATATAAAAAAATTACTATGGATGATCCACAAAATTAAAAAAAATTGAACCATGGATAATTGGAAATTAAGTGTGTTTGTGGATGTGTGTATGAGAGAGAGAGAGAGAGAGAGAGAGAGAGAGAGAGAGAAATTATCCTAGTCTTATGCAATTATCTATTCCTCCCAATCAATTGAGCTACAAGTATGTATTAAGCTCCTACTATGTGTCAGGCACTCTGCTAAGTGCTGGGGATACAAATAAAAACAGTGAAAAGATCCCTACTTTAGTCAGCTAAATTTCTGATTGGGAATACAGGAGGTATAGCATATTGTTAATAAGAACAAATATATTCAAAGTAGGTAAATAAAAAGTAGTTTGGGAGGGAGGCAACTAGGGACATAAGGAATATTTCTCCTGAGAGCTAAAGAAACTGAGGCAAAGAACTACTAAAAAGGGAACAAGTTAGAAGCAAAAGCAAATATGTATGCACTTATAGCTTTGAATTTTTATACAGTCATAATCTTTACCTGTGTGATAATAACTTAGATTTATCTAAAGCTGGAACATTTACAAATCACTTGCCTTTCAGTTGCCCTGTATGGTGTCAACAGAGCAAATATTATTATCTTCATTACATAGATAAGCAAAATGAGGCTCACAAAGATTTAGTGACTTGCCTATGGTCAAGCATTAGAGTCAACATCCCTGGCATTAGAACCAAGATTAGAACCCTGACCTCTGTATTCTTTTAAATACACCAATGCTACCTTCACCAATGACTCAGGAGTTCTCAACTAAAACCTAGTGTAGAGCCAAGTCATTTCATCAGAACTGCAGTGAAATGCCCTTTGTTACATACTTCTACACACAGTTGTTACCCTTTAATAAAAAAATGGCACCTTAATGAGAAATCATCTTGATACAGAGAAGAACTGAGCTAGAAGCCACCACCTTCAATTTATTGGTTTGGCAGGAGGGTGAGAAGGAAGCAATCTCATTTCTTGAAAAATGGGTCCCTGGAGGTTGTACAGTCTGTCTTTCCTCACGAAACTCATTGAGCCATACAGTGCCCATTGACCTCTAAGGGAACTCTGGCCTCGTATTGACTTACTTCCTTACAGCAGAAAGAAAGAAATAGGGGGAAATGCTCAACTATACCAACCTGTGTCTTTGTAGAGAAGTACAGTTTAAATGCATTAATTTATTATTTATGATGCTTTGTTGGTTTTTTCTTTCATTCAGAATTCCCAAGTTTGGAATTGACAGACACCATGGCAAGCTACATAGAGTGCTAGAGTTGAATTAAAAGCTGAGTTCTAATCCTGACTGACATGAATTCACTCATTCATTCACTGCATGACTAAGTAAAAGAGCAGCATACCATAGTGGGAAAGGTGATGGATTTAGAGTCTGAAGACATGAGTCCAAATACAAGTACAGCTACATCTGTGACCTCAGGAAAGTCACATACTTTCTATAGGCCTCAGTTTCAGCATCAAGAAGAGGGAATTAGAATATATAACTGTACAAGATTCTTTATACCTCTAAATCTATAATTCTGTTGCAAGCGTGGGATTCCATTCCCACCACAATTAATGAGAGAAAGCCTGGAGCCCAACTGATTCAAATTATAAACTATGTAGAATAAGTTCTTAATTAATCTGAGAGAAATAAAGAGTTTTAATCATTGGATAAGCAAAAATGGTGCCACACAGGGAATATCTTGTGAATGACTGAAACAATCAGACACACCTTTGGGCTACATATACAAATAACAAATTTACTTGCAATCAATCACTCCAGTGGTCTAATCTAGGTGTGAAGGAATTAATTGAAGGGAATTAATTGCATGAAGGAGGAGAAAGATTCTTTCTTCCTTTTTCTCCTCACCTCCATCAGTTACCAGAGATACTTGCTTGAGACCAGAATATTGTGGTCAATGACTGAAAGAGCTTGCAAATAGATGTGGAATTAGATAATCATGACAACATCTCCAAAGACCATTACTTCATGTAGTAGAGAAAAGTGCTGGATATGGATCATATTCTTGGGCCTCATCAGAGAACTACATTACTAGAAATTTCATGAGGACTAAACAAAAGGAGAAAAAAGCACCCAATATCAAAGAGGTATGAATGATACTCTTCTACATGTGCTGTTTACATGTATGCCTCATTAACTTTATGCTTTAAGTTTGAGACCACTCTGCCCAAAGGCTTTGAAAGTGTAAGGGGAGAATGAGCCCCTAGTTTGAGGAGGGGACATTGTTTTTGTAATATCTACCCTTGCTACACCTGGTTAGTAAATGTGTTTTCTAAAACATACTTTAGTTTCTCTAATAATCAATGGTAAGCACACTTGTGTGGGGAGTCATGAAACTCTAGCACCTCAGGGTTATCCTCTAAAAATCTGAGGAGATTTTTAATTGATTCTCTGGGGAGAAACAATTTGAGTGAAAGTAAAAGAAGTTAGGGGGAATTATACTACAATCTTATGTCACTTCACTTCTCTCAATCTTAATTTCCTTATTTTCATAATGAGGAAAGAAATAATTTCTGTGACAAAAGTATATAAAGAGATCTGTAACCCTTTAAATATATAAATATTATTTTAAATAAGAATGAATTTATAAATACCTTTAAATTTCAGAAATGGTATAATTTAAATCAGAAATGTTTTGAGATCATGAAAGATTATCTTAATTGGATATATTGCAAGTAGCAACATTGCATTTTACAAGTCAGCAGTTAATGGAAAATAATATGGCAGAAACTAGGTATAGGACCATATCTCACACTGTATACCAGGGTAAGGTCAAAATGGGTACATGATTTACCCATAAAGAGTGATACCATAAGCAAATTAGGAGAGTGTAGAATAATTCACTTGTCAGATGTTTGGATAAGGAAAAAGTTTTGGACCAATCAAGATCAAGATATAAAGAGCATTACAAAATGTAAAATAGATAATTTTGATATATTAAATTAAAAAGTTTTTTCACAAATAAAACCAATATAACTAAAATTAGAAGGAAAGGAGAAAACTGGGGGTGGGTGGGATTTGCAATATGTATCTCAGATAAAGGTCTAATTTCTCAAATGTCTAGAGAACTGAATCAAATTTATAAGAATACAAGTCATCCCCCAATTGACAAACAGTCAAAGGATATGAACAGGCAGCTTTCAGACAACAAAATCAAAGCTATCTATAGTTATATGAAAAAGTGCTCTGAAGTACTATTTATTAGAGAAATATAAAATAAAACAATCCAAGGTAGCACCTTACACCTATCAGATTGGTTAGTATGACAAAAATGAAAAATTATAAATGTTGGAAGGGAGGTGGGGAAACTGGGATACAACAGCACTCTTGATGGAGTTAAGAATTGATCCAATCATTCTGGAGAGCAATTTGAAACTATGTCCAAAAGTCTATAAAACTATGCATACCCTTTGATGTAGCAATAACACTGCTAGTTCCATATCCCAATGATATTAAAAGGGGGACACCTACATGTAGAAAACTATTTATAGTATCTTTTTATGGTGGCTAATAATTTGAAACTGAGGGGTTGTGTGTCAATTGGGGAATGACCGAACAAGTTTTGGCATATGATTTTGATAGAATACTAATTTGCTATAAGAAATGACACTCAGGATGATTTCAGAAAAACCTGGACTTACATGAACTGATGCAAAGTGAAGTGAGTAGAACCAGGAGAATGTTGTACACAGTAAACAGAAATACTGTATGATGAAGAACTGTGAATGACTTAATTATTCTCAGAATTACAATAATTCAAGGAAATCCCAAAGAACTCATGATGAAACATGCTATCTGCCTCCAGAGAAAGAACTGATATTGTCTAAAAATAGACTGAAACTTACTTTTTTCACTTTCTTTCCTTACTTCTTTCTTTCTTTCAATTATTCATTCTTTTTTTGTTCAAGTCTTCTTGTACAAAATGACTAATATGGAAATATTTCACACAATTGCACATGTATAACCTCTATCAGATTGCTTACCATCTCAGGGAGGGAGTAGGAGTAAGGAAGGAAGGAGGGATAAGATTTGGAACTCAACACAATAAAATGTAAAAAAAAATGTTTTAACATGTAATTGGGGAAAAATAAAATATTATTTTAAAAAGTCAGTAGTTAATTTGCTGAAGTGCATTCAATGAATATTAACAACAGACATAGGATGGCATGTTAGGTCTACTCTAAAGCACCTACAATTTTACACATTTAAACATGTATGCATTGTCTATTCCAATGCTCCCCAAATCTAACCCTTTAAATGGGTTACAGTAGGGATCTGGAGATTTCAATGGAATCCTCATGTCATATATAGAGTCATATCTATCAACTAAATGTGTAAGAATAACTACAGTTTTCTGAGTTTGGCTTGCTCCTACAACTTCTCTAAACTAGATTGTTCTCAATGATGGCTGTCTGACAGTTACATTAAAAACTTTTCAAGGTCAATCTGTTAAAGGATAATACAGACCCACATCTTATTGTTCTATCTCTTGAACCCCCATCCAATGGGTATTCTATCTATATGACAAGCCATTCAAAATAATGCTTTTAGGTCTTAAATATATTTATTTACTTAATAATAAGATGAAACAAATAATATTATAATTACTAATATACTAAATCAAATAAATAAATAATAAAAATCCATTCATTGAATATAAAAACCAAAAATGCACTTTTCCACCAATTCATTCAATAGTTATGTTGAAGAATGGGCACACACATATTGACCCAGCAGAGAAAACACATGAAAGAGGAAAGTTCATGAACTAAGGGTCACTCACAACACTAGACTTAAGACTTCAATATTATTGGTCCATTTAGTAACATCTATGCCTCAGGAAACTGTCTCTCTGCTAGTTGTTTGACTGTTGAACCTAATCACTCCTAATCTAGAGAAGTCCTCTTCTTTTCTCTGATGGAACATAGCTTTAAAGCTTTTTTCAATTAACCAATACCTTCAAAAGGCATTTAGGAAGTGTTAGTACTTAATGTAAATAGTAGTTCTCTTTAAACCAATCAACAGCCATGCTCATCAAACTGGCTATTTCTGGCCTATAAAGACCATTTCATACAGTTATTCACTCATTCACATGGTGTACTTTCTAATCAGAATGAGGCACAAAACACATTTTCAGTTTGATCTTTAAACCTCATTAGGTTATCCACAGCAGTTGCAAAGTGGCCTCTCTTTTTCCCTATTAAGCTAGATGTGGTAGCAGAGAACATCAAACACACACACACACACACACACACTTATCTATGTATGCATATGTGTGTATATGTATCTGGAAATCTATACATACACATGTGTATAGGTATGTATGTATGTATTACTTATATGTGTAGTGTGTATGTGGATGTGTTTTTTTTCCAATTTTCTCCAACTCTAGGTGGTGCTGAAGGCCAACTCTGGTCATTGGGGTTTACCCCCAATTTACTGGCAAAGTAAATAACTTAGTTGAAAACTTCTCGGAACTGATTACTTCTCAATCTTATAGCTCCAAATGAGTAGCTTTTTAGCCTTCTAGTTCTTTTTCAACTATCTTCAGAATTCCCTTTCTTGGATGCTATTTCTTCATATTTCCTTTTGCCCTTCTTTGTCACTTTCTTCAGTATCTTAAAGTAGAGCCTCGACTCTCAATGACTCAGCTTTGGTTTAAAACATTACAACTCCCCAAATTGTTCCATCAAATCAATTCCCTTTTCAATCATACCTCAGTCTAGAAATGTTTATGTGGTTTCTCATCTCTTTGTTTTATCCTCTTTAGTAACATAATATTTACGTGCAAATTAGCTTAGGTACCTATCATGTCTCCTCTGAAGTTTTCAACAAGATAATGTCCATTTGGTGTCATTGAAACTATTTTTCTTCATTTCACATTTTTCTAGTTTTTAAGAAATAAAAAATATTACTCTGCCTCTTTATGATGTTAAACTGTTCCCACACAAATAAGGGATCATTTCACATTGTTAACATAGACACATGGCTCCTCAAATCTATCATTTTTTCTCTAGAACTGCTCAAATATTGTCTGTACCTGACAAAGGCATTAAAACCCTAGAAACTGTCATGGCCCATTATAATTAATCTTGCAGTATTAGATATTTTTCAGAATAAAAATTAATTCAAAATGTCTTAAACTCTCTGGCTGCTAAAACCACAGTCCAATTGTACAGTATTCTCATGTGGCTCCTTCTATAGTTATTAAAGAGTAAAACATTAATTAGAACATTTATATTATAATATTTTCAGATTATATTTGGTCTCCTTGAGATATATAAAATTTGAAAAATTTGTAAAGGTTTTCTTCTTCAGCTTGCCCTGACAAATCTCCTCCCTCTCTCCCTCTCTCTTTCTCTTTCTCTGTCTCTGTCTCTGTCTCTCTCTGTCTCTCTCTTTCTCTCTCACTCACTCTCACTTTTTTGGCAGGAGATTATCTCTCTCTCTCACTTTTCTGGCAGCAAATTATATTTTGACATTCCTCAACCATTTCTGAAGCCACACTGGCTCTCAGGTAAATGACCATCTTCCAAGTGAAGGATCAGCCTATTAAGGAAGACTCTGGCATGAATCTTGCCAGCAATGATTAAGAGAGACACCCCACCCCTGTGATTGTCACAATACAATCTATTTCATTTACTTTTATGGAGATGGACAATGAAGGCATACTCGAAGTCCTGGAGGATAACCTCCTCTTGCCATATAACCAGGAAAATTTCAGTCAACTTTTGTATGATCAATGGACTACCACCTTGTAAATATCAACTGGAACAGAATAAGCACCAGGTGCATTGCAAGACTAAAGGAGTGTAATGGCTTTCAAAACCTCTTCCTAATTTGGAACTTCAACTAGGGAGGGATTGACTTCAAGCTGAGGTAAATGGTCAGTGGCTTCAACATTGATTGATGAAAGTCTGTTGAGAACACTATAGAAGTGTTCAGTCCATCTCTCTAGGATCATGTCCTTATCACTAATCAATGTGGTTCCATCAGCACTATATAGTTGAGATGTACCATAGGTCTTTAGTCCATAAATAGCCATTAGGGCATCATGAAAGTGCTTTGGATTGTTACTATCAATATAATATTGAATTTCATCTGCCTTCTTACTGAGCCAAAAATCCTGCATCTCTCTAAGCTTTACTGGTACTTTACTTTTGATGTAGTTAAATGCTTCCTTCTTAGAGATGGTAAATGCTTTGGAGTTCTTGTTTTTCATTTAGCAGCTTCTGAATTTCTAAATATTTCTGTCAAACCAGTCTTGATGTTTAAGAGTGTTCTGACCTACTTAGAAAATGAAGTGCTATACACCAAATCTCTGAAAGCTACCCACTCCTTTATGCTCCACTGTTGCCAACCATGAGTTTGCTCAACTTTCCCTCCAACTTAGCAACAAACTGTTTCTAATCAGAGCAGAGTTCTAATCTGTTAGTCCTTTAGCCTTGGGGCCACCACTTTTGTTGAATGTGAATATTTAGCTTGGAGAGGATAAGTCTATGGCACTCTTTGACACACATTGCCTTCGTTACTCTCACATCATGCCTGTCTCTTCTCCTTACAATCACCTAATGTATTAAATACCAATGTTTGCTGCAAGGGTGCATCCATGAAGTTTTATTGAATTTAGGTAAATGGAAGACAGTGTTGGTGATAAGAAAGTCCTGAGATGCACAAGTCTTCAGTAGTAAGTGACTATTGCTATTTCCACCTCCAATCCTCCCAAGAACTCCCTACCATGTCTAGTAGTCTGAGCCTACTCTAGCATTAAAGTTACCCAGAATTACAAGCTTGTCCTGTTTTGGCACATTGTTGATAAGGGTCTCCAGGCCTTCATAAAATTTTTCTTTTACCTCATAAGAGTTTGTCATGGTGGGAGCATAGGCACTGATGATGGCGGCATAGCATTTTCCTGCAAGTGGCAATTGTATTGTCATGAGCCTGTCATTTACTCCTCTTGGTAGGCATACAAGCTTGTTGACTGGATTAGTTTTGATTGCAAAACCTATACAAGCTTCACATCCCCTTCACTGTGGCCACTACAGAAAAATGTGTACCCAGTTCCAATGTCAGTAAGCTGGCCTTCATTTGCCAGACTTGTTTCACTCAGGGCTGCTATTTGTTGATGTGATACCTGCTGAGTTCTCTCACAACAGGTCTACTCATCTTTTAGGTCTACTGAATTTTGTGTTGTCTGTAGTGTATGCATATTTCATGTACCAATGGTGAATGGAATCGTCTTTGCAGAAGATTTTGTATATTTGTGTGTGTATGTGTGTGTGTGTGTGCGCGCGTGCGCACATGCACGTGTGTGTTTTGGCCCCAGGGTGGGATCTTCACCTACTGTGATTATCAGGCCAGGGTTGGGTAAGCAGTCAATTTTTAGGGCACCTTTTCTGGCCCCTTCCTTATACCAGGAGGTGAGTAGTGCAGTCCTTGAAAGGTTTCTTGGACACCAAGGGGGCTACCAAATTCCATGGCTGCTTCCAGTGAGAAGATGACCCTATGGCTTGGGCTGCCTGTGTGCGGGGTTGTGACCACAGCTCCCAGTGTATCTGCACTTTCTGCTTCATCACTTGCCTGTTACCATAGGACTTGGAGATAGGTAAAAATGATAGAATGGTATGGGTAATGTCTTTTGATTCATGTGTAAATTTTATTTCAGTGGGGCAGTTGCATGAAGTCATCAGTCTCATTCTCTCTTCCAGAGTCATCACAATCCAGTACCAGGACAGAGTCAAAATGACTGGTGATGGCCCGAGATGCAGTGGATGACTTTGGCATCTTCAATGTCTAAACATGCTCTAAGCACTCCACAGCACCTGCTTCAGCTGCCTTCATGGATGTTGGAACAAGTTGTTCTCATTTGCCCATTCCATCAGAGGAAATCTTCAGATGCTTGGGGTAAACACCTCCCTAACTCACCGATGGGTTTGAGATTCCTTGGTTACCCTCAACCTGGTTTAGCATGTCTGCTGAAATAGTTTACCAGGGTGTGGCCACTGTGCATGCTACAGCTTCTTGGAGCCATAGATGAGAGTTAGGTGGATCAAGTGGATACCAAAGGTGGAAAGGGTGGAAAGGCCCTGACAAGGACCCTGACACCAGAGGTACTAGTCTTCCCTGAACACAGCCTTCAAGCCTATCAGTATTGAACCCCATCCCCATGTAGGCCAAAGAAAAGACAAAGAGATTCAGAAAGAAGCAGAACAATTTTGAAAGTAATGAGAATTTGTTATACACTTTTTTTCTTCTTTAAGCAACAAGTATAAAATGGAGTTTCAAAGTTTCACAGAGAATTCTTGTTTTCTCTCCTGCTGTGTGAAAATATATGTTCTTTCTTTTTGTGTTTAATTTCAGAATAAAAAAAGAAAAATAAAATTCAGGTTAAGTGCAATGAAACCAATTCTCATTTCCCAAGTTGCTAGTTCCCCACTGAATGAATTTGCATTTACTTTGAATATGTTTTATCATTACTGATCTGTATTTATATTGTCACCTCCCCCGAATGGAATGTAAGTAAGCTCCTTGTGGATGGGAACTTTTTTTTGTCCTTTTATTCCCAGTGCTCTAAAGTTCTTGGCACATAGTAGGTGCTTAATAAATGCATGTCAAAAGAATGAATTTAAGGTTTGAAAGACTTAAGAACTCTGATCAATGCAATGATCACCCACAGTTTGAGAGAATTAACAGTAAAGCATGCTAGCCACCCACTGACAGAGAGATGATGGAATCAAGTTACAGAATGAGACTTAAATTTTCACACAAGAAAAAAGTGTGGGAATTTGTTTTGCTGAAATATGAGTGTTTGTTCATTTTTTTTTCAGTCTAGCAGAGGGAATTGAGAGATGGGGAGGTGTAGAAATAGGGCTTCCAACACAAAAGAAATGAAATAAAAGAAGGTCATTGAAGATTTTGTAATGCATGGAAGAGAACAGAAACAAGGTTAAAATGAGTCACAAATAAGTATGACATCTTTGAAAGTTACATTTTTAATTTATCTTAAGCTCAAAAAGAAAAGCAAACCCTACATAACAGAGATGTGTGGTTTCATGTATAATCCTCATTTTCTGTTCTATTTTATAGTTGGAAGTCCTCATTTTGCTGGTATTTGCTAAAGTCAGAATAAAAATAATTTTAAAAGCAAGTTCATAGAACTAAAACTTGAGTATCACTACAGACATTTTAGAAATGTGTTATAATTTTATGTTTACTTTGTTCAATATTTCAGATATTAAGAAATATTAATAATCTCAAAATCTGAAGGGCACTCAAAATTTATTCAATGCTACCCTGATGTAGATGTTCCTTCATTCAACAAACACTTATTAAGCCCCTACTAAATGCCAGGAAAAATCTGCTAGGGACAGAGACAAGAATAAAACTTTTCCTTTCTTCAGAAGCTTATATTCTATTGGAAAAAGAAAATGTATATATATATATATATATATACACACACACATGTGTATATATATGTGTGTGTGTGTATATATGTGTATATATGTGTGTGTATGTGTATATATATATATATATATAGGTAGCTCTATCTCCCATTTAGCAATAGCAGCTATAACCACATAGCCATCTCTCCATGTGTCTCTGTGCTTATTTTTTTTCCTTTTCTTAGGCAAAAGATTATTGTGTGATGGAATTATGCAATGATGAAGTCCAGAAATCTATAGGTAGGAGAAATAGGGCTTCAGAAGTCCCATTAGAAGTCAGGACTGAATGACAGCTTTAGCAGTAGCCACTATTATGGTACCATCTAGTGGAAGTGGTTGTGGCTGCTGACAGATTCAGGATAGTTGCCAAGAGCAAGGGCTTCTTCAGAGAGTATGACCTCCCAGAGTAGAAAGAAATGCTGACTGTGGACTTTACAAAGTCATCAACCCTTGGAGCACAACAGAATTATACTTAAGGGAAATGTTATGAGGAATCCATGAAGGAAGAAAAGGGCCAGGAGTTGCTAATTACTCCTTTGTTACATATATTGTCCACATGCATACCTTGTATTTTGGTGTGTAATTAATTATGGAAGAATTTCAACCAGTATTGGAGAAAGGTGATTTGCAATAACTGTTGTATTTATACCTGTTTAGTAAATAATTTTAATAAAAGTCAATTATATCTGGATGGCTAATGAAGGTTATATCAGTGGGGACTCAGAAGAGAAACAGAAACAGAAACCCCTCAAGGTTATCCTTTCAGTACCAAGAATAATAATTATCTTTCTCAGTCTCCAATCCTGTCAGTGCAAGTGAGGGTCAAGAAAATAAGAGAGGGTGAAATACAAGTGAATAAAAAATATGAATAAAGTAAATAAAGGCCCAACAATTCCAGAAAGCAGTTTGGAAGTACACTAAGAAGATGAATAAAATGCCTATAACCTTTGATTGAGAAAAGCAACTGCTAGGGATATATTCTAAGGAGGTCAATGATTAAAAGCAAGATCAAATATATAGCAAAATATTTATAGCAATACTTTTATAGTAGCAAGGAGCTGGAAACCAAGTGGATCTCTATTAATCAGAAATTGGCTAAACAAGAGTTCATGAATGTAATCAAATATTACTATGCTCAAAGAACAATGAATATAATGAATACAGAGAAGCATGAGAAGTCTCATGAACTAATAAAAATTGAAGTAAGCTGAGCCAGGAAAATTATATACACAGTGAGAATAGCAATGAAAATGGAAACAGTAATATCACATTTGAAGCTAGAAGACTTGGAAATCATAATGACCAAGTTTGGTCCCCAGGGAGAAATTTGAGATGCAACTCCCTTCCTTCTTTGCAAAGGCAGGAGACTATTAGTGTGAAACAATAAATATAATAAGGGATTTGATTGATATCTTGGTAGTTTTCACAAACTTTTTCTTTATTTTAGAACACTTTAAGAGCGGGTTCTCTGGGAAAAAAAGGGAAGAGGGACATTTGGAACATGTTGATGATGTCAAAGCAAAATATGTCTATAAAAGTGTTTTTAAAGAGAGTAAACACAAAATAATTTTGAGAGCATTAGCAACTTGAGTGAACAGAAAGTCTTCGTGTATGAGGTGGTACTTGAATTGGAACTTTAAAGGAAACTAGTGATTCTAAGATACAGAGATGATGAAACACGATCTCATTTATAATATCCTGGACAAAGTCATCAATCCTCCACCTGAATATCTTCAGGGGTGAGAAACTCACCACTTTTTTATCAACTCAGTTCATTTAGGAGTAGCCATAAGTATTGGTAAAATGCAATATGTATTTTACATAAATGATATTACATGTGGTCATTATTTTCCCTGACAAGCCCAGAATCATCTATGAATAGTATAAATCTCCTTGTTTCTTTTTTTTATGTCCTTATTTCATCTCTCACTGGAGATTCATGATGTGAGAATTGTTAGATGTTAACTCTGTGATTATGTCTTTTAAATAATTTGGTCTAACTTTTATTGTTATTGTTGTTAGAGAAGAGCTTTTAGGTATGTATTATACTCTACCAAATGAAATGCTTGCTCATGTTCAATGAATAATCATCATGGTTAGATCTTAAATTCTCTACATCCTTAGTCAATTACATAATCAAAGAAACAAGATGGAATACAGTTGGAAGGGATATTAGAAGCTATCAAGTCTAGTATTCTCCTTTTACAGGTGAGGAAACCAAGGTTCTGAGATGTAAAGTGCATTGACCAGAGTCATACATTGTCTTTAAGTGTGATCTCTGTGTGGGTCTTCCTAAATCAAAGTACAGTTCTCTATTATAATGTGCTACTATATAGAGAAAAAATATTTCTGTTAAAGAGCAACCTGTCCCCTAATACACTCATAGAGGATGTCTTTGACTCATATAAAGATTGTTTTCATTAAGTTTTGGTATAGGTAAGAAAAGAGATATAAGGGTCTCTAGTTTATATTTTGTTTTTGTTGTGTCCATTCCTAATCCTGAGCAAATAACTTTACATATATTATGACCTTATTTAATCCATATACTTGTAGATTGCAATCAATTCTATATGTTAAAATGTAACTAATTTTATTTTATAATGTTCTTTGACATCACATTCAATGCCTAATATCAATTATTTTCTTTAGGAAAGTTGTCATAAAATATAGGCTAAAGATCTGTTCAATGGCCCAGGCTTTGGGTTCTCTCATTCTTTTCTACTGAACTACATTTGCTAACACATTTTTTAACATGTTCTCCTATACTCATCTTTACACTGAATATCAAAGCATGTGTTGATGTGATTTAGAAAGTCTTAATGAGTTCTTTGTGGAATTGTTTTACCACTTTAATTCTGTATAAATGATGTATCTAAGCTACAATTATTTTCATGAAAACGCTTTTGCAAATTTTTATCCTGAGCATGGGAATACAAGATGGCCAAATAGCCCATGAAATGGCATTCAAGCAAATTCATTTATTTGTTTATCTAAGGAAAATGTATGTTGACTTTCTACTTACCTCTAATGTTATTCTGTTTTCTGGTTTAATTTATACTGAAAGTTTTAAGATTGATATAATTTAGTCCATTTAGCAGCTGATCCCTTTGTATATCTTAGTTGAGTGTGTTTTATTTATAACACCAACATCTAAGTTAATATTTTAGATGATCTTAAAATTTATTCTTAGCGCTGTCTATCCCCTCTTCCATCACTCTGACACCAATATGCCACAGAGCGAGCTACACAGGAAGAAAAGACATTTTATTTGTTTATTTCATGTGATAAGCCTTTCTTTACTTAACTAAGATTATCTTTAAAAACAAGATAGAGACTATTGATATCACTGGGTTTGAAGGATTTCCAGTGTTGTAGAACCTATCAGAGTTTAAACTCTATTGGCATAACCTTTGAGAATGCAAAATCACCTCTATATCACAATGAGGCAGAAAATTACAACTTTCTGAATTCAGTTGGTGAGTTACAGATTAGATAATAATACAGTGTGAATCTGGAACTGATTGAATATCATTTCAAAAAAAATAGTTATTCATTCAATGCCAACTTGAAGTCTCTAGTTGAGTTTACCATGACACTGTGTTTGGTTTTGTGACATTTATCATTTTTAGTTGATAACTCAGATAAAGGCAGAGATATGATGCTTATCAAATTTGAAGATGACATAATGTCAAAAGCTAACATTAGCTAACATGGTCAAGATCTGAGAGAATATTGATTTGGGGTGAGGAAACAGTGGCCTCAAGACCACATGTGGCTCTCTAGGTCCTCAAGTACCACCCTTTGACTGAATCCAAACTGCACAGAAGTTCAATAAATGATGAAATAAAAGGATTTATCCTATGAACTATTTTTTCTTTGAACTTCACAGAACAAATCCTTTTATTTCATCATGTATCAAACTTCTGTGCAGTTTGGATCCTGTCAAAAGGCCATACTCAAGGACCTAGAGGGCCACTTATTCCCTACCCCTGCTAGCTACTGAAGCATTGGACTGAATTTAATAAGATGTAATGGAGTAGAGATTAATGTAAAGTCTAACATTTGCAAACAAAATATGAACTTCATAAGAACAGGATGAGGAAGATATGGCTAACTGGTAGTTCTGAAAAAAATGTAAGATCTGAAGGTTTTACTGGAATGTAGATCAATATGAGTCAGTATTGTGAACTGACAGCTAAAACCAAATTCTAATGCAAACTCAAGCTGCATAAAGAGACCTATGGTTTCCAAGAATGAGGAAGGAATAAGCTGACTATCCCCTTCCCTTCTCAGGCCAATCTGAGGCATTAAGTTTATTTCTGGGCACCATAGTTTAGAAAGGATAATGATGTGATGAAATATGTCCAGAATACAACAACCAGATTGATGAAAAGTCTTGTGTACATTTACATAAGGATCAGTTGAAGAACCTTGGGGTAGTATAGCTGGAGCAGAGAAAATGCAATGTAGAGATGGTGAATTCTAGCATCTTCAAGTATTTGCAGGGTATTCATGTGGATGAAGGATTAGACTTCTAGGAGGATGGAACCAGGAATAGGTACAAATTGCAAAGAGGCAAATTTAGGCATATCAAAGGGTAGGGATTGATCAAGGTGTATGTATAGCTACACACATTCTTATGAACACAACATTAAATGGATTATTTAAAAGTATTGATTGATGGAGTTAGCTGATTTATTATACTAATTAATATTTGGCTAATTGTATGTAAGGGCAGAAAGATAAACTTAGAGATGAACTATTAGGAAGATAAAGAACAACCCAATTCACACCTCCACACTCTGTTGCCTTTAATAAAAGATGACATCTTAATAAAACGTTCCCATGAAGTAACAGAGCACTGACTGAGGTGCTATGATCTTTATTTTATTGACATAAAAGGGGAAGGAGACAGTTTGATAATGAAGAATCAGGGTTCTGATACATTCACTTCAATGCAAAAGATAGCATGATTTACTCAAGATTAAAATTTCCCAGAAAAAAGAAATATCCCTTAGAAATTAAGTCAGTTGCCCTGGCACCAGAAAATGTGTTCGCGGGAATGGTAAAGATAATATTTCTGCTATTCTTGAAGCAAAATTATAAACACATTATATAGGATAGTGCATATTGTTTTTACCTAGAATTTGTTTCATTTTAGCAATAATACTTTTTATTCTGGCATCCTGTGGCTATGCATAGAACCAAATATAATATTTCACTTAATGCAATATTTTACCATATGGCACATCTTTCTGAAATGGCTGGATCAGAAAAGAGAATACTGACATGCTATAATGTGGAACGTCAAGTTATTCTCATGTTTAGGCACTCATCAACACAAAGATAATGAGAGAATTATAATGGTAAACTTAAAAGACAGAACAAATTGGAACATGTGAAGCATCTACTATCAAAAATAAATGACTTGGAAAACAGGATGTCTTAAGAATCTTTGTACTCAATACTCCCTCACCTGACATGAAAATCAATAGCATTTCTACACAGCAATAATAAAATCCAGGAAGAAGTAACAGAAAGAGGAGTCCTATTAAAAATAAGTATAAAATCCATAAAAGATGTATGAGTAAATCTACAAAGGCAAACTTGAGGCTTAAATAAATACAATTACAAAACTCTCCCCTTTGGGAATAGGATAAGCCTTACTTATAGAGGTCAGAGGGTAATAAGACCAGAATGAGGGGGAAAGTACACAGGGACCTCAGCAGGAAGCAGGGTGGCCACTGCTACAACCAACAACTTTTTGTTGTTCAGTTGTTTCAGTTGTATCTGACTCTCCATTACCCCATTTTGAGCTTTTTTGTTTTTTGTTTTTTGTGGGGTTTTTTTGGCAAAGATACTGGAGTGGTTTGCTATTTCCTTCTCCAACTCATTTTGCAGATGAGAAACTGAGACAAAAAAGGGTTAAGTGACTTGTCCAGGGTCACACAGCCAATGTGTGTCTGAGGCTGAATTTGAACTCGTGAAGATGAGTCTTCCTGCTTCCAAACTCAGTGTTCTATCTGCTGTGTCACCTGCAGCATGGATTAAGGTGAGTGCCTCAAAGAAATAATGAGAAGAACCTAGATATTTTGAAGAGTCCCAGGAAAGAGCCCCATCCAATCTAAGCAACAAAGCCTGAGACTTAGGTGAGCAGCACATTACATTTCCCAGTTATCAGATTGCTCCTTCATTAAGGAATGACCAATTAGTGGGTTTGTTTTTTTTCCTTACATCCAGAAACACCATAGTTGAAGTACTGACTTCAAGAATGCTTTGAAGAATTTTAATTTCTTTATTGCTAATTTCACATCGCTATCAAGAAAGTTCTCTTGACTGCAAATGTCACTTTACACTTTGATGCAAAACATTTTCACTTTGATCACCAATAGGTGTGTTGGAATCAAATTTAACGTGCAGCAAACCAGCCCTGTGATCAAGTTCAGGGTTCTTATAGTAAAAACTCCCAGCCCTCACTTCCTTATCCTTTCTCATGGAATGTACTATTCCTTACCTTCTCATGAGGAACTTACTATTTTTCCTGATTGAAAAACCATAAAAAATACAGTCTTGGAGATGGAATAGGAAGGATTTGAGATCAAATGAATTTGACTCTTGTCTGATGAAGGCTAGGAAATTATTTGAATATGTAGAGCAGCGTATAGTTTAGAAATATAGTATTACAAATAGAGGACTCCCTTGAGACAGGGAGGGTGAGGAGAGAATTTTGCAAAGAAAGTAGATGTCTATTGGGAAATGGTTAGAAATTTTGTATTATATGAATTTAATGGAATATTACTATCCTATAAAAATGATGTATGTGATGAATACAGAGAAGCATAAAAATATCTACATTAACTGATGCAGTTATAAGAATGTTATAAGTGTTATAAGTAGAGCTAAGAAACATACACAATTATAAGACAAATAAGATAAATAAAAAGATCTATTAAAATCCAAAATTAATATTACAAAATAACAAATAACAATCAAAGCTCAAAAGAAAAGATATGAGAAGACACTGCCACCTTACTCCTTTACAAAGGTGCAGGGAGTCTACAAGTATTGTACACTGCACATATTTTCAGACTTTTTGATGTGTTGATCAGTGATACCATTGTTTCTTTCATTCTTTTTCTTTGTATTAAAATATTATGCATTAAATAGGGCAGATTTCTGTGTGGGGGAGATGGAGAGGGAAACTATGGTGATTAAAACGAACAAACAAACAAATAAATACATAAATAAATAAATGAATAAAAACATTATAAAAGAGAGAGAGGATGGGGCATAAAGCCAGGAAGTAAAGCTTGCCAAACCAATAAAAAATAAGTTTTAACAAATGATAATACTGACAAGAAATTACAAAGATAGAAAGGGTAAGATTCAGTGACCTATGTCTGAATGAGAATAGACGAGAAGGTGGGGAGGATTAGGACCAGACAATCACAGCTAAAGATAACACATGTTTCTTTAAGTGTCCCCTCCTATGTGTGGGTCTTTTTTATTTACTTAGGTAACCAGGAAGCCATAACAATATGTCCAGAGGTACCAGGAAGCTGTGTCCAAGGAAGCACAGACTTAAACCTTGTCCCAGTATCAACTCTTGACTTTGTTGCCTTTCAGGGAAAAGCTAGCTTTACCCAATTTGGGGGGTAGGGTGGGGGTGGGTGGAGAATGTTAATAAAATTAGCCCTATCAAATATATAAGTATTTTCTTGGTAAATCTTAGAATCCTTTATAAATTGTAGTTATTATTAATATAATTTAAAACAGTAGGAGATAAAACAATGTCTGAAGGAAAAAAATATACAGGGAGTAAGGGAGGAAAATTATAATAATAATAAAATAAAGCTTCATGATTAGTTTCTAGTCATGAACATCATGCCCCACCAACCCCCAGGATAACCTCATCACCTGGTATCTCTTCATCATAGAAATTGAGCCTCACCACCATCTCAACATCATCAGATACTTCTCCCCTCTAAATGGAGGGCAGAGGGTAGGACAATAAATTCCCAAAGCTCTCCTTTATAGATGACTCAGAATTCTCCACAAACTTTATGCCCTTGAAGATATACCCTCCCTTCACTTTTAAGCTTCCTTTTGTGCATCGTCTTCTCCAGTTAGGTTTTAAGTTCCTTGAAGTCCATCAATATGAGGGAGAGAACCCTCAGAATCAGGAAGCTATAGATTTAAATCCTACCTTTAGTCAATAATGGCTATGTGATCCTGGGTAATTCCTTACTTAACCTCTCAGTGACCTAAACAACTCTCTAAGACTAAAAACTGTACATTACTTAATGATTTGCATTCCTGTGACGGTCCTCACACCACTTGTCAACAGTGTTCAACTACAGGGAGAGACAGAGACAGAAACATGGAGATACAGAGCAACACAGAAAGAGAGAGATAAAGAACCTAGATTCTATGACAATGAAAGTTTTTAGATGAGCAAATAAGTGACTCACACAGTTTGCTTTACTACAATCATTCCCTCATGCCAACATAAACAAAAACTATTTCCCTTGATTTTTTATTTCATAATATATTTCTTCTCCAAGCCTTAGTGGGATGACTTTTGTGCACTAGAAAAGGTAAAGTAAAAAAGAAGTCTAGTCTCATTGCAAAGAATAGCTTGGGGATCATCTAACATTATCTCTCAGTTCCACTGAGCAATGCCAGGGATACTCTCTACCTCTGTCAGTAGATGTTATGTCCATTGATGACCAAATTGATTTTATCTATCATTGAGTAAACATTTTGAATATCATTCACCAAAAGCTAACAAGTTAAAAATAAGTCTAATGTAAGGATATTTAGAAGATAGTCACAAATGATTCCATACAGACTTCCCCAGCTTTCCAAGAGCTCACAATAAAATTATCATGAGACTTGAATTCTTCCAGTTACCAGTAATTAAAAAAAAAACAGTTGGTGATTTTCAGCATTAGAAAAGGAAGAATTCCTGAAAAAAAAAGTTGTGGCTCACCCTCTTGCCAATCTATTCAACAATGAATTTCCTTCTTAGTCTTTTTGAATTCATGACTATTCCTTTTGTCATTTTTGATAGTTTCAACTTAAACCATGCCCAGGGCTTCAGGCTTAAATGGCTCACAACAAGGCTGTTCTTTGCAATTACTCTTTCTAATGTCAATAAGTAATAAATCTGATTTCATGTATTGCAGCACCAAGGACAGCTTGAATAGTATCAGACTAAATGTTTACAATGGTTCTGAGTTCCACAAATGCTGGGCTATCAGCAAAAGATGCACATTCTCAGTCAGAAGGCTGTATAACAAACATAATTGGTAGTGGGATTTCCTTCCTTTTATTTGGTATTAGAAATGTATATACACATATACATACATACATAGGTATACATCTAATGACATTTTCTGTTGTACCTTCAGCACTTAGTATAGTTCCCAGCACAAAATAGTGACTTGATAAATACTTATTTCCTGCTCTGTGTCTCTCTGTCTCTGTCTCTGTCACTGTCTGTGTGTGTGTGTCTCTGTCTGTCTTTCTCTCTGTCTCTCTCCCCCATATATAGGTATATATACATACATACAAATGTGTGCATTAATGAAGCATTTGTTAAGTGCTTAATATGTGAAAAGCATTGAACTAAGTACTAGGAATACAAAGAAAAGCAAAAGGCAGTTCCTGACCTCATAAAGCTTATTATCTACTCTATTTGGAGCAAGCTTGTGATTTTATTGGTGTAGGTATCTCCCAGTGAGAACCTTCTTTTAATGCTGTCACCTTCTCTACAAGTTAAAGTTTGTAGAGTTATCTGGAGCACTAACAGGGTAAGTGACATACTCAAAGGAAATTGTTTCTTATCAAGACTTGGATCTAGTATTGCCTGACTGAAGCCAGTTCTCTTTTCTCCATGACACCCTCTCAACAACAACAATGACAAATTTACATAGTATTTACTGGTTATAAAATACTTTTCTTGTGTTCTTTCATTTAATCTTCACAACAACCATTTGGATATTTGGAGCATACAAGTATAATTTATAGTTGAAGAAAATGAAGATAAAGAGTTGAAGTGACTTGGTCAAGGTCATGTGACAAGTAATGGTTAATGTCAAGTCTTGATTGAGGAAGAATGAATGCATCTTGTGCAAGTGAGCACTGTTGGTCTAGTCCTGTAGATGTTTATGACAATTCATTTACCAGTACATATGGTGGAAAGAGCTTTGAATTTGGAGTCAGAAGAAACCTGGGTCGAAATTTTGTTTCTATACATATTTTTATGTGACTGAGAACCAGTCATATCCTTAGAGCCTTGGTTCTCTTTTCTGCAGCTTATTATTATGATTTTGGAAAATTCAATTTGCCTCTCCTTGTCTCATTTTCTAGACCTGTAAAGTGAGATATTAGATTTTAGGATCCCTAAGACTCCTTCTAAATCCAAATATACAAACCTAGAATATCATAAAATGGAGTAGATAATGGGTTTCTGTGATGAACAAGTGGTACATGTATAAAGGACTTTGTAAACTTTAGCATCCTACATGTGTCAGCTATTATTAGTTATTGAAAGGAACCTATTTTGCTTCAATGTTATGTTAAAAACTTTTTTTTAATTTAATGTAGTCAAAATTATTCATTATTCATCATGTAATGTTCTTTACCTATTTGGTCATATATTCTTCCCTTTTCCTTAAATCTGACAGATAAACTATTTCATGCTCTCCTAATTTGTTAGTGGTATCACTTTATGTATAATTCATGTACACATTTTGACCTTATCTTGGTATAGCGTGTGATATGTTGGTCTATATCTAGTTACTGCTAAACTGCTTTCCAGTTTCCCCAGCATTTTTACCCTATATTGCCCCCTGTTTATTCTTCTTCTCTGTCTTTTTCTCTCTAGCTCTCTAGCTCTCTCTTTCTACCTCTGTGTATCTCTCTGTCTCTCTTCATCTTGTCCCTCCTCAAAAGTGTCTTGCTTCTGACCACTACTCCTTCCAATTCACCTTCCTTCTACTCCTTCTCCTATTCCTCTCCCCTCCTGCTTTCCTGTAGGATAAGATAGATTAATATATTCAATTGAGTGTGTATGCTATTTTTGCTTTGAGCCAATTCTGATGAGAATAAGGCTCACCCCCACCTTCCCTTCCAGTATAAAAGTTCCTTAGTACTCCTTTTATATGAAATAATTTACCCCACCCTACTACCTCTTCCTTCCCCCTACTCCTAGTTCATCTCTATTTCTCACCATTTAATTTTATATCATCCCCAACTATTATCTTTTAACCCAAGAATTATGAATGTTTAGCCTGAGGTAGAGCCATGTAGAAGGGATAGATATGATAGGTGTGTTCGACTTTTGAACAGCTTCCTGTGAAAGAACAATTAGAATATTTATGTTTTGACTGCAGAGGCAGAACTGAAAATAACACAAGAATGTTATAAACATGAAGAAAAATTAGGCTAAATGCCAAAAAAAAGTCCCAGCAAAGTTATCTCTAAATAGAACAGGCTATGTTGGGAAGTAATGGGTTCCCCCTCAATGGAATGAGTAGTTTTTTTTTTTTTCCTACTGTATATGAAAGTTATAAGATAGAATCAGGAAAAAATTGGGGACCAAGAAATCTAAAGTGAGGTTTAAAATGTAGGGTATGCAGGAAGGGGAAAAATAAAGTAGACCTTAAGGGATATCTAGAAGTTGGTTTTCAAGGCAGAGACAGAGGTCTGGAGACAGATAATTTAGAGATGGTTGAGATGCAGGATAGAGAAATGCAGAGAATTGAAATGGATTCTGGTTTTACTACTTCTTCCCTCCCTTCTATCAGCCCTGCCTTTTCTTTCCATGTTTCCCTCCTACTGCCTATAGGGCAAGTTAGATTTCTATGCCTAACTGATTATTCTATTCCCTCCTTGAGCCAAATCTGATGAGAGTAAGGTTCAAACAATGCTCATCTACCTCCCTTCTTTCCCTTTACTGTAATAGGCTTTTGTGCCTTTTCCTGTAATTTACCCTTGTTTGCCTTCTCCTTTCCTTTTCTCCAGCACATTCCCTTACTTAGATCCATTTAACTCACTTGATTAGATTTTATTTATCATTACATTAAAGTCAACTTATACCCACCCCCTCTATGTATATCCCTTTCAAAGGGTATAATAATAATACAGTTCTCAAGAGTTACAAGCGTAATCTTCCCTTGTAGGGATGTAAACAGTTTGCCCTTATTAATAACATGTTGTGTTTTTTTTTTCTATCCTGTTTACCTTTTTATGTCTCTCTTGAGTCTAGTATTTGAAGATCAAATCTTCTGTTGAGCTCTGGTCTTTTTATCAGGAAAGTCTGGAAGTCCCCTCTTTCTTTGAATATCCATCTCCTCCCCTGAAAGATTATGCTCATTTTCCCTGGGTAGTTGATCCTTGGTTGTAATCCAAGTTCAGGCAATTCTTTTTTTTTTAATTAATTTATTTTGATTTATCAACAATTACTATTGTTGATACAACAAATATCATGTTCCATAACCTACAGTCTTTTAATGTAGAAGCTACAAGGTCCTGTGTAATTCTGACAGTGGTTCCATGATATTTAAATTGTTTCTTTCTGACTGCTTGCAGTATTTTCTCTTTGACCTGGTAATTTTAGAATTTAGCTACTATATTCCTTTGCTTTTTCAATTTGGGATTTCTTTCAGGAGGTGATTGGTGGATTCTTTCTATAGCTATTTTACCCTCTGGTTCTAGGACCTCAGGGCAGTTTTCCTTGATGATTTCATTAAAGAAGCTATCCAGACTCTTTTTTTCATCATGATTTTCAGGTAGATCAATATCTTTTTTTTAATTGTCTCACCTGGATCTATTTTCCAGGTCAGTTGTTTTACCAATGAGGTATTTTACATTTTCATCTATTTTTCACTCTTTTGTTTCTGTTTGACCAATTCTCACTCTCTCATAAAGTCATTAGCTTCAATTTGCCCAATTCTAATTTTTTTACAAATTGTCTTCTTCTATTCAATTTTGTACCTCCTTTTCCATTTGGCACATTTTATTTTTTTAAGGAATTCTTCTCCTCATTGAGTTTTTATGTATCCTTTTCTGTTTGTCCAATTCTGCTTTTTAAGGAGTTGTTTTCTTCAGTTAATTTTTATCCTTCCTTTTCCAAGCTATTGACTCTTTCTTGCATATCTTTCATTTCTTTTCCTAATTTTTCTTCTACCTCACTTATTTGACTTCTAAAAAATTTTTTGAACTCTTCCAAGAAGGCTTTTTGGGCTTCAGACCAGTTTATATTCCCTGTTGAGGTTCCAGATGTGGGTTTGTTGACAATGTTGTCTTCTTCAGAATTGTTGCCTTGATCTTCACTATTCCCATAATAAGAATCTATAGTACATTTCTCTTTGCTCATGGTGTTTGCTTATTTCTTGGCCTTTATAAAGACTTAGCTCTCTTGCTAGAGAACAGGGGCACTAGCCCAAGCTTCTTGTGTTGGGAGCTCAGAGTCTGGCCCCTGGATTTGTGTTCTGGGGCCTCAGATGCTGGCAGTTGGAAGCTGTAGGATTCTGGCAGCTTACCTGGTGTTGGGCTGCCATAAGCAACACTGGAGCTCTAGGGGTAAGGGTGAGTAGTCTGGCCCCTGGAGGTTGACTGTTCACACAGGCCTTTCACTTGTTCTTTCAGATGGATGTTTCACTGCTGTGGGATGTTTCTCTGCCTGAGTCTTTCTCCCTTGGAGCTGCACTTCCCAGAGTTTTGCTGAGGCACTGGGAGATTGGCTGCTGTAGGATGCCTTGTGATGTGGTGGTTTTCCAAACTGGTTTGCACTGGTTCCCCTGCCCATAATGAGACACTCAGGGGTCCTGGTGTTGGTTTTCATCTGCTCCACCACCTGGGATTCAGGATCTCCCCCTGGTATACTGAAGTGGGTTTTTTTGCTAGCTTACTGGGACATCTCCAATTCTGTAGTGCTTCCCCTTCCCACAGGGCAAGAGAGGCCTTTCCTGTTAATCCCTCAAGCTTCCTGGGCTACAGAACTGCTGCACTCTATCTTCTGCTGGTTCAGCTATTTCAGGGTTTTACCTGGGGTGATTTTTCTGGGCTTTCAGAGGTTAATAAGAAATGATGAGAGCGACTTACTTCTTACTCCACCATCTTGACTTCTGGAAGCAGAATCAGCTTTTGGTTTTAGAAGGAAGATTGGCAGTAGTATGACATAGGAAGGAGAAAGAGAAGAAATTGAGCTACATTAGGGTAAAGAAATAGTGAAAGTGAGCTGAGGAGGTTTGTACCCAGAGATTTAAATTAGAAAGGAGAAATCTAAAGATATTTGAATGAATTAGAGGATGATAATAATAGCTAACATTTATATAGGACTTTAAGGTTTCCAGAGCACCTTACAAATGTAATTTCATTTGATCATCACAACAACCTTGTGAAGAAAGTGCTATTATTGTCCCCATTTTACAAATAATGAAACTTAGGTTGAGAGGTTCAGAGACACACAGATAGTAAGAGATTGAGGGTTTGAGTTCAGGTCTTCCTGAGGAGGACTCAGTCTAATCAGTCAATAAGCATTTCTTACATGCCTACTCTGTGCCCAGGACCTATGCTAAGCACTAGAGATAGAAAAGAGGAAAAAGGTAGTTGCTTCCCTTAAGAGATCAAAACCTAATGGAAGAGAGAACAAGCAAATAAATATGCATAAACAAGATGTATAAAAGTAAAGTAGGAAACAAACAGCAGAGGAAAGACAATGAAATTAAGAGAGATTGGGAAAGATGTCTTTTAGAAGGTGGGGCTTTATTTGAGACTTGAAAGAGACTAGGGAATCCAGGAGTTAGAGATCAAGAAGGAGAGCATTGGGACAGCTAGATGGTGCAGTGGATAGAGCACCAGCCCTGGATTCAGGAGGACCTGAGTTCAAATCCAGCCTCAGACATATGACACTTACTAGCTGTGTGACCCTGGGCAAGTCACTTAACCCCAATTGCCTCACCAAAAAAAAAAAAAATGGAAAGCATTTCAGGTATGGGAGACAGCCAGATAAATGTCTAGAAACAAAAGATGGAGTATTTTGTTCATTGAACAGCAAGGTGGCCAGTGTTACTAAACAAAGGATTCAAGTCATAGAGTAAGGGATAAAAAGACTGGAAAGATATTGTCATGAGTGAAATTTAACTAAAAAGGTAAACTGAGGCAATTCTCCAAGCAAGATAATAGTTTATGAATAGGGAGTCCAATGTGTTCTCAAAGGAAGGGTCAAATGGCATTGCCTCTGGCCAAAAGACCCTGAATTGAAGACATAACTTATTTTTATAAGCATAGAACAAAAATGATATAATTAGCCAGCATCACAGGGGTGAGGGATAATTATTTGTTACATCAAAGAAAGAAGGCTTAGCTCTCATATGGGATGAAAACCACCTCTCTATCTCTAAAGAATACTTTGTGAATGTATGGGTCCAAGCCATATATTGAGGACCCAGGTATGCAGATGCACTGGCACCAGGGGGATTAGATAAAACCATCTTTTTAAAAGATTGGATGTCAGTTGGTCCAACTTTTCAAGGATACAAACCTTGTGGTAAATTCTGAGATGATGTTTTATGAGAGTATTAAGAAGAGGGTTTTTTTTTTTTTTAACTAACAGTGATTGTGGGAAAGCTTAAGCCTTTGGTGTCTAACTTGAAAGAGAGAGAGAAGAAACTAAAATTTTGTTTGCATTATCAAGGAGTGTGGTGGGACAAGAGGTAGGGTAAGAATTTGGAACTCAACATTTTTTTTTCCATAAGCTTTTGAGTTTTAAATTTTTCTCCTCCTCTTTCCCCACCTCCCTCCCCAAGATGGCAACCAATCTGATATGGGCTATACACATACATTTCTATTAAACATATTTTCATATTAGTTATATTGTAAGTAAGAATTAGAACCAATAAGAGGAATCACCAGAAAGAGGAAACAAAACACAGCAGAAGAAAAAAATAGCAAATAGTATGCTTCAATCTGCATTCAAACTCCATAGTTCTTTCTTTGGATGTGGATAGCATTTTCCATCATGAGGCTTTTGGAGATGTCTTAGATCCTTGTATTGCTGAGAAGCATTAAGTCTATCAATGTTAGTCATCACAGGACGTTGCTATTACTGTGTACAATGTTCTCCTGGTTCTGCTCATTTCACTCAGCATCAGACCATACAATTCTTTCCAGATTTTTTCTGATATCATCCTGTTCATCATTTCTTATAGCACAATAATATTATATCTTTATATTCATATACCACAACTTGTTCAGCCATTCCCCAGTTGATGGGCATCCTCTCAATTTCCAATTCTTTGCCACCACAGAAATAGCTGCTATAAAATGTTTTGTATGTGTAGATCCTTTTCCCATTTGTGTGATTCTCCTAGAAGTGCTATTGCTGGGCACATTTTTATAGCCCTTTGGGCATAGTTCCAAATTGCTCTCCAAAATGGTTGGATCACTTCACAACTCCACCAACAATGCATTAGTGTTCCAATTTTCCCACATCTTCTCCAACATTTATCATTTTCCTGTTTTGTCATGTTGGCCAATCTGATGGGTGTAATGTGGTACCTCAAAGTTATTTTGATTTGCATTTCTCTAATCAATAGTGATTTAGACCATTTTTTCATATGACTATTGATGGCTTTAATTTCTTCATCTGAGAACTGCCTGTTCATATCCTTTGACCATTCATCAATTGGGGAATGACTTGTATTCTTATAAATTTGACTTAATTCTCTATACATTTTAGAAATGAGGCCCTTATCAGAGAGATTGGTTGTAAAAATTCTTTCCCAATTTTCTACCTTCCTTCTAATCTTGGTTGCATTGACTTTGTTTGTGCAAAATCTTTTCAATTTAATGTAATCAAAGTTATCCATTCTGCTTTTCATAATGTTCTCTATTTCCTGTTTGGTCACAAATTCTTTTGTTCTCCATAAATCTGATAGGTAAACTATTCCTTGCTCTCCTAGTTTGCTTACAGTTTCAGCCTTTGTATCTAAATCATGAACCCATTGTGACTTTATTTTGGTATATGCTGTGAGATTTTGATCTATGCCTAGTTTCTGCCATACTCTTTTCCTGTTTTCCTAGCAGTTTTTGTCAAAGAGTGAGTTCTTATCCCAGAAGCTGAGGTCTTTGGGTAGAACTCAACATTTAAAAAAATGATTATTAAGAATTTTTTACATGGGGCAGCTAGGTGGAGCAGTGGATAGAGCACTGGCCCTGGATTCAGGAGGACTTGAGTTCAAATCCAGCCTCAGACACATAACACTTACTAGCTGTGTGACCCTGGGCAAGTCACTTAACACCATTGCCTAGCCAAAGAAAAGAAAAGAAAATTTTACATTTAATTGGGAAATGTCTAATGACATAAAAATAATTTTTAAAATGTATCACAGTGTTTAGTTTAGCAACATATATACCAAAATTGGAATAATACAAAGAAAATTAGCTTGGCCCCTGAGGAATAATGATACATAAATTTGCAAACTGCTCCATTAAAAAAAAGTATATTTATGTTTTTCTTCCACATCTCACCAAAGTAATTCCAAATTGAAATGATGAGAAAAAAGTAGCATATATACATACATATTCATGTATACATATATACATATATTCAGCAAACTAGATAAAATAATCAATTGTTACAATGTGAGAAAAATATTAGAAATTGAAATATGTGGAACCTCAGGGGATACAAAATGTAAGAACTGATCCAGTAATGAGATACAAAGTATAGATAGCTAGTAAGGATTGTGATAATCACAATTAAAAAAAAAACTTACATGCTTAGGTATGGCAGTTATTCTGCTAGAGTTATGTACGGCCTGTTACTATTGCACATCTGGTGCAAAGATCAATCAGAGTCTAAGGTTTCAAAAAAGGGAAGGGAATAAGAAGATTTAAACTCAGATCTTTCTGAACTATGCAATCATGGATATAGAGCAGATAGAGACCTTAAAGACTATGTATTATTATTTTTTTTTTGTTTTGCATTTTATAGACGAGAAAACCAAGTCTGGGAAAGAATAAGTGAACTATTCCATTATCTTCGCCAAGAAAACCCCAAATGGGGAAACAGAGAGTTGGACATGATGGAAAGAACTCAACAACAATGTGCATGTATGTATGTATGTGCACGCACACCCCCCACACACACACACACAGAGTGTAGGAATCAAATCAAAATGGTTAAGAAAAGAACTGATCATTTTTTCTTGGAATGTTGTTCAACTCTCAATTTTATGTGAGTTTACTAAGAAAAAGCTTCGAAATATTTAGTAACATTTATTCCTTTGCTTAATAAGCAAACATGTATTAACATTCCAACATTCAAGAGATCTAATTCAAAATTTTAACCATTATCATGTTCCATCCATAACTCACTGAAAACATTTCACAATTTTTGAAAAGCAACTTACAAGTTAGCTTATTTTATTGAATGTCGGTTTCTTCCATATGATATTGTACTTTTTACAATGTGTCACTTTATTGTTAGATCTAGAGATTCTTGAGAATGTTCCATTTTCATAATAAGGATATTTTCTCCATCTACTGCTTAGTGAGATTACTACAAAAATTTTAGACTATTTTTGTGAAGGGTCTTCTAAATTAAGAAGACTATCCCAATGCAAAATTAATCAACAATAATGTCAGATTGCTTAGAAGAAATGATAGCTAGAAAAACAGATCATTACTCATAGAATGACAGTCATTGAAATTGCAGTTGCTTAAAAACTAAGACAATTTCAAATTTAGTGTGGAGTTGGGGGTGTAAATAATGAAAACTACAATCTGATGTACATGAAATTAATTTTATAACATGACCATATGATGATAGAAACAGAATTATAGAGTTAAGGCAATTACCTCTTTGCATAGATGAAAATTAAAGGTATTTAGTATGGCTTACGTTTGTTCATTTAAATCAAAAGTATTTTTTTTGTCTTGTTTGTTGTTGACTAAATTGTTCCTAATGGGTACCTACACTGATGCATTTTATCATAGAAGCAATTATTTAGGAAAAAAACTCACAAAAAGAGCAAAATGTAGATAATGATTACAACAGCACTTAACAATCCCTAGCACTTTGCCTGTTTTTAAATTGTTCTCATTTACCTTGACTCATTTGATCCTTTTAATAATGTATAGAATTGCTATTAAGTCTACTTACAAAGGTCATAGACATAATAAAAGGCAGAGTTAAGTGTACAGCTTAGGGGTTTTTGGCTCCTATTTTAGGGAAAAAAAGGACATAGAAGCATTTAATTCATTGAATATATATTCATATTCATATTCAATGAATTAAATACATAAATGGGTTTGTATATATCTATCTATGTGTGCATGTGCACCTGTGTGTATGAGTGTGTGTGTAGCTAGGTGGTGCAGTGAATAGAGTGCCAGCCTATTAGCTGTGTGACCCTGGGCAAGTCTCTTAACCCTGTTTGCCTCAGTTCCTCATTCACAAAAGGAGCTGAAGAAGGCAATGGTGAACTATTCCATTATCTTTGCCAAGAAAACCCCAAATGGGGAAACAGAGAGTTGGACATGATGGAAAGAACTCAACAACAATGTGCATGTATGTATGTATGTGCATGCACACCCCCCACACACACACACAGAGTGTAGGAATCAAATCAAAATGGTTAAGAAAAGAACTGATCATTTTTTCTTGGAATGTTGTTCAACTCTCAATTTTATGTGAGTTTGCTAAGATAAAGCTTTGAAATATTTAGTAACTTTATTCCTTTTCTTAATAAGCAAACATGTATTAAACCTTTTCTCTATACAATCCACTATTGGTTTGGCAGAGTTTCATGGATTATATAAAACAGCCCCTCTTTAAAGGATCTTACATATTGAACCAAATTAGCAAAGAAAATCCTGAGTGGACACAATTGGCTCTCATTTACCTTTATGCTTTTTAAAAAATTTAATTAATTAATTAGTTAATTTTTACTTTTCAGCATTCATTTCCACAAGATTTTGAGTTCCAAATTTTCTCCCCATCTCACCCCTACCCCTACCCCAATATGGCATGATTCTGAACACCGCTTTCCCTAATCTGCCATCCCTTCTATCACCCTCCTCATTCCATTGCCCTTCTATTTTCCTGTAGGGCAGGATAGATTTCTATACCCCATTGCCTGTAGATTTTATTTCCCAGTTGCATGTGAAAACAATTTTTTAACATTTGTTTTTTAAAACTTTGGGTTCCAAATTCTCTCCCTTCCTCCCTCCCTACCCATGCTCTTTGAGATGACAAGCAACTTGACACAGGTTATAAGTGTGTAGTCATGCAAAACACTTCCATAGTAGTCGTGTTGTGAAAAACTTACTATATTTCCCTTCATCCTATCTCACCCATTGTTTATTTTATATTCTTTTTTGACCCTGTCCCTCTGCAGAAGTGTTTGCTTCTGATTAACTCCTACCCCAGTCTGCCCTCCATTCTATCATTTCTATCATCCCCCCCTCTTATCCCCTTCTCCCCTATTCTCCCATAGGGTAAGACAGATTTCCGTACGTTATTGAGAGTGTATGTTATTCCCTTCTTAAGCCAGGTCTGATCAGAATAAGATTCACTCATTTTCTCTCACCTTCCCCCCTTCCCCTCCACTGTAAAAGCTTTTTCTTGTCTATTTTATGTGAGATAATTTACCTCATTTTACCTCTCCCTTTCTCCTTCTCCCAGTATAATCCTGTCTCACCCATTAATTTTATTTTTTTTTAAATATTACCCCTTCATCTTCAACTCACCCAGTGCCATCTATCTATCTATCTATCTATCTATCTATCTATCTATCTATCTATCTATCTATCTATCTATCTATCTATATCTATATATACGTACATATAATTTTTCCCCTCCAACTACCCTAACAGTGACAAAGGTCTCATGAGTTACAAATAGCATCTTTCCATGCAGGAATGTAAACAGTTCAACCTTAATAAGTCCCTTATGATTTCTCTTTACCTTTTCATGCTTCTCTTGAGTCTTATATTTGAAAGTCAAATTTTCTATTCAGCTCTGGTCTTTTCCTCAAGAATGCTTGAAAGTCCTCTATTTCACTGAATGTACATTTCCTCCCTGAATGATTATACTCAGTTTTGCTGAGTAGGAGATTCTTGCTTGTAATCCTATCTCCTTTGCCCCCCACAATATCATATTCCAAGCCCTGTGGTCCCTTAACATAGAAGCTCCTAAATCCTGTGTTATCCTGATTGTGTTTCCACAATACTTGAATTGTTTCTTTCTGGCTGCTTATAATATTTTCTCCTTGACCTGGGAACTCTGGAATTTTGCTACAATATTCCTAGGGATTTTCCTTTGGGGATCTCTTTCCAGAAGTGATAGGTAGATTCTTTCCATTTCTATTTTACCCTCTGGGTCTAGAATATCAGGACAGTTTCCCTTGATAATTTCTTTTTTTTTAAATTTTTTTGATAATTTCTTGAAAGATGATGTCTAAGCCCTTTTTTTGATCATGACTTTCAGGTAGTACAATAATTTTTAAATTATCTCTCCCAGAGATATTTCACATTGTGTTCTATTTTTTCATTCTTTTGGTTTTGTTTTACAATTTCTTGATTTCTCATAAAGTCATTACCTTCCACTTGCTCCATTCTAACTTTTAAGGAAGCATTTTCTTCAGTGAGCTTTTCAACTTCTTTTTCAATTTGACCAGTTCTGCTTTTTAAGGCATTCTTCCCATTGGCTTTTTGGACCTTTTTTGCCATTTGGGTTATGCTATTTTTCAAGGTATTATTTTCTTCAGTATTTTTTGGGAGGTCTCCTTTAGCAAGCTGTTGACTTGTTTTTCATGATTTTCTTGCATCACTCTCATTTCTCTTCTCAGTTTTTCCTCTGCTTGTCTTACTTGCTTCTCAAAATCCTTTTTGAGCTCTTCCATGGTCTGGGACCAATTCATATTTTTCTTGGAGGCTTTGGATGTAGTAGCTTTGACTTTGTTGTCTTCTAGTGGTTGTATGTTTTGATATTCTTTGTCACCAAAGAAAGATTCTATGGTCAGACTTTTTTTTTTGCACTGTTTGCTTATGTTCCCAGCCAATTACTTGAGTTTTAAACTCTTTGTTAAAGTAGGGTCTGCTTCCAGTGTGGACTATGTACTGTCCCAAACTTCAAGGGTTTTGTGCAACTGTTTTCAGAGATACCTCTAGGTACCTGTAAATTTTCAGTTCTTCCAAAGTGGTTTGATCAAGGACAAGGTGTGTACTATTTTCCTGGCCTGTGCTCTGGTCTGTGAGTGACCACAAGCACTCTTTTCTGCCTTGGAACTGTGAGGAAGATTCCCTCTCTACCTCCACCACAAACTGCACCATGCCAGCAATCTTCCTTGCCCCAGGGCTGCCATACAGAACTGCGACCCAGATCCAAGCATGGGCAAAGCAAGAGAGTCCTGCCTCAGCACCAGCAAAGAGATTTGTGCAATCCCCCTCTGATCAGCCACTCTATTATCCCTCTGTCTGTGGGCAGAGAACTCTGGAAGCAGCTGCCACCCTGGGGCTGTGTTGGGACTGGGGCTGGGACTGAGTTTCTCTCTCACTGTGGTCACAGACCTTTCTTACTGACCTTCTAAGTTGTCTTTTGTGTTTGTGGGTTGAGAAGTCTGGTAACTGCCACAGCTGCCCATGATTCATTTCTCTGAGGTCTGCTCCAGGTTCACTGAGGCTTGGTCTTTCCCTGTGCACCCAGGCTGAACTGTATTCCTCTCCCAACCTGGGGCAATAGACCTTTCCAATCAAACTTCCAGGTTGTCATGGCCTGGAAATTTGTTTCTCTATGTCTTTTTGTGGGTTTTGCTGCTCTAGAATTTGTTTAGAGCCATTTTTTACAGGTATTTGGAGGGGTTTAGGGGAAAGTTCAAGCAAGTCACCGCTTTTACTCTGCCATCTTGGCTCTGCCCCCTTGCTTTAATTTCTTCCCCTTTATACTTTTAAAGTGTGTAATTCAGCAGAAGTAGTTAAAAAAAAACTTCAATTGCTTCTTTGAACTCAATGAAGGTAGGAAATTCCAAATGCAGTGTAGTTTTATTGAGTCATTTAAGGGGTAAAACAATCCATCTCAGTGATGGAACCAGGAACCAGTTCAGAAAAATAGCCACGCTTACCTTTGTCTCAGTAAAATCTTGACAATATTGTTTCATTATTTTGTTTTGGAATGTTCTTTCTTAATATCTCTATTTATATTATTGGCCATGTCACACTCAATTTCAAAAGTTTTAGTGACTACACAAAATTGGCTATAAGATAAAAAATAAATTTCAACTTATGGAATTAAAATTTCTTAAATTGCCATTTAAGGTCCTTCAAAATTTGACTCAAGTCTACCTTTCTGGGTTATTTCCCTCTACTCCCATTCATGTACTCAATATTAAAAAACAAAACAAAACAAAATAACTATTAGACTCTATGTGGTAGAGTGAGAAAAGCATTGGATTTAGCATCACAGAATCAAAGAATATGAGCACTATAATGGTATCATAGACAATCTAGTCTAACTTATGCCTAGAAAATAATTCCTCTTTACAGAAACTTGTAAGAGTGGTGAGCTTGAAGCACTCTGGGGAGTGAGAAACAAGTTACCTCCTTAGACAGCCCATTTCACTTTTGTTCCAGTTATAAGGAAGATTCTTCCCCCAACATCTGTCTTTCTCTGCAACTACCACCCACATCTACTAATTCTGTCTTCCATATCTAGGCAAAATAAATCCAATTTCTACACGATTACCCTTAAAATACTTGAGAACAGTTATTTTATTTTGCCTCCCCTGCAGTCCCAAAGTTAGAGGATATAGTTTCAAATCCCAGTACTTCCACTTAAGACTGTGGGCAACTTATTTCCCACAACTTATCTTTAATTTCCTCATTTGTAAAATAACATTGTTGGACTAACCAATCTTTAAGGACACTTCTGGCTCTGAATTATGTGACTCAGTCCTATGTGTGGTTCTCTCCTCTCTCTCCTTTTGTAGTATTCAATCCTTCATCCATTCCTGAAATTACCTCTTGCCCATGAAAGTTCTCTTTCTTCAAGTTCCAGTTCAGGTGCATCATAATTGTCTTCTCATATCCTTCTCATAGAAAGTAATTTGTTCTTCATCAAATTTTTCTATCAATTGTCCTTTATCTCTCTTTTGATTTACTTTCTATCTAGTATGAACATTTCTTCTACAGTGGCACATTCTCCCCTTATTCTAAAATGAACTCAAGATAGTGAGCTCTGATTTAGCTCAGTTCCTACATGATTCCCAAAATTTACCTCAAAACACAGAGTTAATGCCATATGTCTCAACTATAACTGGGTTGGTTTCTGAAGGTCATTCCAGAGCAGTAGAGTGAAATTCAGTAGAAAGGGATCCCTGTAGGCTACATTTTGACTTGGAAAACCACAAATTATCAACATGCTTTGGTATGTTTTGATTTATATTGTTAAACATTACTCAATTATATTTTAAATGGTTCTAGAAGAGGGTTGCAAGTTTGATACCCTTAACTCCAGAGGTTCACTCCTTGTTCTTCAGAACTAGAGTTCTGAAGTTCAGAACTGGATGCAAAACCCAGATTATGGGATCTCAAGAACCTGCTGTCCTGTAAGGTCATCATTTTTAGGTCTCCAGTCCCTTCACCTAAAACAGAAAATAAATGCAGAGGCAAAGAACTAAGACTTTTTGGTATAACTGTGTCTATAAAGGAGAAATGGCATAAGGCCTCTACCATTACAGAATTGCCTATTACTAGAGACCATCATTGTGGGAATCAAGGCAAGAGAGAACAGGGAAAAAAATGGAACAAAAGTCAACTGTGACCTTTTGAAGATGCTCCCAGTTCCACTAAATAAAAGCTGTCATTTATAATGAAGTTAACAGACTGAAACCCACAGAAGTTACAGAATGTCTCTACCTGCTCCAATATCTCTCCAAGGCAATTGCATTACACATCATCATGGGTCTCCCAGAAACAAGTTCCTAAGCCTCCTCCACTTGAGCATATGACATCAGAGATGTTCTCACATGCCATTCCTGTTACATGGATGTTATATACTTAATCTGTTCCATTGATCAACTTTTATGTTTCTTAACTAGTGCCAATTTGTTTTGATTATTTATAGTTGTAGAATACTTTGAGACCTAATACTCCTAGCTTCCCTTCTTTTCCACTTTTTAAAATTTTTTTTCCTTGAGATTTGCCTTTTGCTTCCCCAAATGAATTTTGTTACTATTTTTTCTAAATCCATAAAATAACTTTTGGTAATTGAATTGGTATGGCCTTGAATAAATCTATTAATTCAGCTAGTGTTTTCATTTTCATCATGTTGGAAGGACCTTTCCATGAGCAATTATTAAGTCTATATTTATTTTTGTGAATAGTGCATTATGAAAAAAAATAAATGAGAAGGAAGGAAGACTAGAAATATCAGATCTCAAAGCATAATACAGAACAGTCATTAAAATTATTAGGTACTTATTAAGAAATTAAGCAGTTTATCAGTGGAATAGAATAGATACCCAACATATAGAGGCAGATGAATACAGTAGTCCAATGTTTGATAAATCTAAGACTCTAATTAACTGTGATAAGAACTCATCATTTGATAAAAACTGCTTGGAACAAAGGAAAAGTTTGGCAAAAAAAAACTAGGTATAGATCAGCTTTTTAGACAATGTACAAGATAAGTTCCAAATGGGTATATGACTTGGACACAAATGATGACATCAAACAAATTAAAAGAACAAGTAAGATACTGCCTTTTTTAATCTATCAACAAGGGAAGAGTTTATGGCCAAAAAAAAGAAAATCACAGAAGAAAAATCACTATTTGTGATTACATAATAATATGTTTTTGCACAAATAAAATAAATGCAGCTAAAATCAGAAGGAAAGCTGGTAACTAGCTGAAAATCTTAATAGTAGGCTTCTCTGATAAAGGTCTTATTATATGTGTATATATATATATATATTCAAATTCACAAGAATGAGAGCCATCTCACCAACTTCTAAATGGGCAATAATATCTATATGAAGATCTCAGAGGAAGAAACCAAGGCTATCAATAGCAATGTGAAAAGATATTACAAATGCCTAATAATTAGATAAATTATTATAAACCACTGAGGTTCCACCTCACATTCATCAGAAAGGGAGCATGAAAATACTGTGGAAAAAATAAGCATATTAATGCATGGTTGGTGGAGTTATTAATTGGTTCAGCCATTCTAAAAAGCAATTTGGATATATGTCTCCAGTCATAAAACTATGTATAACTTTGAATCCATCAATATTAGCACTAGGTTAATATCTCTGTCTCCCCCCTAAAAAAAAAAGATTAAAGATGAAAATGGTCTCTCTCTTTCTATCTCATTTCTCTGTGTTCTCTTTCTCCTTTTTCTCTTTTGTTTCTACCTTTCTTTCTCATTCTTATTTTATTTTCTTCCTTTAATGTCTTAATTGCTTTGTTTGTATTAGTACACAGAGTGCCCATCACTGAAAGGTTGAACCAATCATCATTCATGAATGTAATAAAATATTACTATGCTGGAAGAAATAAATGATTTTAGAATAACCTGAAAGTCTTGTATGAACTAATGTGGAATTAAGTGATCAGAACCATATGTATAATAATAATAACAACAACAAAAAGAAAAAACTTCAAAAGACTTTTAGAACTCTGATGAATGAAGTAACTACTTATGATTTCAGAGAATGGATGACATGTGCTACCCGTTTCCTGACAGAAGAGCAATGGATTCAGTGTGCAGAAAAAGATGAAGTTTTGGACTGGGTCAATGGAGGAACATGTTTTATTTTCCATGCATATTTATTGTAAGGATTTTATTTTTTTCTTTTATTTCAATTTACCAACTGAGAAAAATTATTTTTTTAAAAAGTGTGTTGTAGTTGTCTTAATACATTTCTTATATATGTGTATCAGTAGATAGATTTTCCATTATTTTATATATTCTGTAGAAATTTTTTTAATATAACTTCTCTTTAAGGATGTAGCTCAATGCTCTATGCACTGTGTTTGGTAGGTATTAAGAATCATGGGATATTAGATTTAAAGTTGGAAGAGATGTAAGAAGTCATGCAGTCATTCTACAGATGAGGAAACTAAAGCTGGTGAGCTTAAGTGACTTGTATGAGGTAACACAGAAAGTCTATGCCAAAGCAAGGAGCGAAACCATAATTACTTTACTTTAGCACTAGTGTCTATACAAGTAAAATATGCTGTCACTTAAATAAAAAGTTTATTAAGATGAATTAACATCAGTCACAGTCATATGTCATAATAAATACAAAATATTAAAACATTCCCTAAACAAATTAATAAACTGTGTTGTGTAAATAAACTATTTTGGATTCCATATATTGGTTTCTTCCATTGACTTGGATAATAAAAAATCAACTAATTCTACAAATAAAAGACTATTTTAATTATTACTTTAAAAACAACCCAACTCAGGGGGCAGCTAGGTGGCACAGTGGATAAAGCACTGGCCCTGGATTCAGGAGGACCTGAGTTCAAATCTGGCCTCAGACACATAACACTAGCAGTGTGACCCTGGGCAAGTCACTTAACCCCATTGCCTAGCCAAAAATAAAATAAAATAAAAACAGCCCAACTCTAAATTTAGACATCATTTTCAAGAATATGTTCCTATCATCCATATGTATAATTCAGTCCTTTTAATTATTGGTTTTATTAGAATTGCTTTCAATGGGAAGGACAAAATAGTGATATGTATGAGGGAAGAGAGCATGTGGGACAAAATTGACCTTCAACAAGCAGAGAGGGGGACCTAGGACTTCTGTAAATCATGTTGGGAACAAACATCTGGTAGCATAAAATTCAGCAATGACCAAAAGGTTTCCAGTTGACAAAATAGATGTTTCCTTTATTCTATAATCACTTACGGTACAACAGCTACATTTCAGCCAACCTACCTTAGGGGTGAAGGCTCAGTAAATCTCACAAAGTAAGTAGGTCAGAGTGAGGCGATCCTTGGATAGGTGCCAGTACACAAGAAAAGTTGGAAAGTGTTTGCAGGGAGGGTGATGAGAACTTAGCATATATTTTTCTTCAATTCTGAGGTGATCCCCAAGCCACTCCTCAAGGCAAAAGCCCATCTGAATCTTGGACCTTCACTGAACAATGCCAAGGTTTTTGCATTTAAGCAAGAGTACATCAGAGGTGGCAAATGGAAGAAGTGGCAATCTTTCTTGTAAAAATCAAAATGAAATGTCTGGATATGAACATAAAAGAATATCTTATTTGCAGGAAAATTCAGCAGCAGAGATAATCTTCCAAATTTTCAGAAACCTCTTCAAAATATTCAAATACCTCTTCTATGTAAAAGCTGCTAAAAGTGCCACTTCCTCCATTTCTGTCTCTGTCTGGGTCTCTCTGTGTCTTTCTATTTCTGTCTCATCTCTGTTTCTGTGCCTCTCTAAATCTCTACCTCTGCCTGTCTGTTTCTATCTTTTGGTCTTTCTGTCTCCATCTTTTCTCTACCTCTCTATTCTGCCTCTGTCTGTCTCTGTCTCTTTTTTCAGGATTCCCCTCCCCTTGATCAATTTGATGAGTTCCCCTTAATCAATTTGATGACATTATAGAGTGCTTACATATTGATCTTTCACTGATTTGGCTTCAAAGATGGTATGAGACAGTCTCCTGGTTGATTGAAACTCAGCAGGATGGACTCATCAAAGGAGCCATTTTCTCTATCATCTATAACGTTGGACTGTGAAGTGACTCATACTTCTTTTCCCTTTACTCCCTTTCTTTCTCTCCATTTGACTTACAGTCTACAGAGAAACAAAGAGATTTCATCACTGTATGCCCCGTCCCCAGGATCAAAAAACTGAAACTTTGAGGAGAAGTATATGGCAAATAGACTATGCTTACCCAAGAGCTTGAGTGGGGATTCCTGGACCTCCAATTCCTAGATGTCATTTTGTTTCCTTTTCTGAGTTCAGGTAAGGGACTACAGTTCTTGAACATATGCACACCTCTTGGAAAAAGAGAAAGAGATCCTCCATAGGATAACCAGTTGCTGAAGGGCTAAATCTATCACATGATATGCTAAAGAATGTATTATTGCAGTGAATTGCTCAAACAGTACACTGAGGGTAAGGTGAATGGAGAACATTTTTTTCCAACAGTCCCACAAAATCCCTTTACCATCTCAGAGAAGTTTAATGAGTTTAATTGAATATTTGAGTATTTTATGCTTCCATATTTGATCATGGCCTCCTGTGAGCCCCATGCATGTATAATACATATAAATATAGATAGATATAGAAATGCTGGGATATTGACATAAATAACTCCCACCAAAATAAGAACAGTCCCTGTCCTAATGCAATTCAGCACCTTCTTAGATAGATACCAAGGCCATGAAGAGGTTAAACGAATTGCCCAGAGTTATGCTGTAGGTATGTGTAAGAGGCAGGAATAGAACATAGTCTTCCAAGATCTGGGGACAAATCTATTTTCATTGCTCCATTCCAGGTATATATGGTAACACCTGTGTTGTTTATCCTCTGTATTTACCAACAAAATCTAGCCCCTTGCATGGGGCATACACACTCACGCTCCATAGCACAGCTGTATCAATCACTCTAAACTTCCCTGAGTCTCAGGTTCCCAGAAAAAGATGACTGCTACAAGACTACAATTCAAACTACCAGGTTCCTAACCTTAACCCTGCTGTGGAAGCAACAGGTTTTCTCTAATAGTAACTGAGCCTGCGCTAGTATTCTTACAGTTTATTCAAAATCAATCATAATGACATCATTAACTCAAACATAAAACATTTATTTAATGATAAGGCAACAGCAATAAAAATCAATACATAACGGTTACCTAATATAAGCCAAATGCAGAAATAATCAATATATCACAGTCTGTGTGTCTCTCCCATAAATTCTTATGGTGTATCTGCTATGGGGAGTGAGCATAATCTTACAATAACCTAGCAAGAAACATCATGAGTAAGTGTGAGCTTTGCACTTCGAGAAAGTCATAGCTCTAAGCTCTGTGCTTTAATGCTCTTGGTCCCTTCATTAACCATTTTCACCAGACAAAACTGTTTCTCTGATAATTACTTCTTTTCTGGTTATCACTGCTCTCCAACTGGGCAAAATGGTTACTCTTCTAATCTTGAATATATGAAAAAGTAACTAACTTTAACTCACAATCACTCTTTTAAAAGGTGCTAGGGTAGTGTTATGTTGTTATAGTTACAAGTAGTCCCTTAAGTTAGAGAATTACAAAGTTCCTCAAATTAGATCTCTGGGTAATACCAATAAGGATAGCCATCTCTTCACTCCAAAAAAAAAATTATGTTGCACTGCCCAATCAACTTTTTCTAACCCCAAAACACAGGCTCTCTTTCCCCTGTAAATTTCTCTATTAGTTGAGAGGGACATAGCAGTGACCAACCAGATACTTCTGTGAGATTTCACCTCTCACATTGAAAGTGATTCTAAAGGGCAATTAGATAGAATCCAGTTCTCCATGCAACCAGTAATTCCAACAGCAGCTGAAGCCACCTTTTCATCTGACTGTTCCTCCTTGTTTTATTTTTTTTTTCACTCAATCCTGGCTGCTTTCTGTACTTTTCCTTTTCCTGATCCTGCTGGGTTTGTCAACACCCACTGGGTGCTTCAGCACCTTTAGTGGCTAAAATCAGAACCAGTGACTCATTTTTCCCTTACAAAGCAAAACTGACAAAATCCACCCTCAAATCCTCCCCCACCCATTTGTCATCTCTTTTCCTAGATTTATGGTTTTGCGGAACTTAATAATTTCATTTTCTTTCTTTCTTGTATCTAGTTATCAAATTCATTTAATCTCAGGCAATTAAATAAAATCTGACTTCCACTTCTCTCCATTTCCTGAGTCTTTTTTTCTAAAAAGAATTTATTTAACCTCCTCTTTTATTAATTCTCTTCCTTGTCTATCATAGATCTCATTTTTATTCATTCATTGCTTTTATACTTTTTTATTCCTTGTTATTCTTTATATTCTTCAAAGAATTAAAGTTTCTAAGATATATTTTGAGTTCTCTCATAATATTTTCTGTTATCATCTTGTGTATCTTTTCCCTGCTTCTGTTCTTTTTTCTGTTGTGCCTCACTCTTTTAAGGAATGATACCCGGAAGAGATAGACAGTATAGATTGATTTCCCCATGGTATACATTTTCTTTTTGTCCCTTATTGTGCAGGTAATTATTACGCTCTGCTCTCTTTTTAGTTATTTCCCACCATTTGTCATGGACTCTCTTCTCTGGGTCCATGCCCTCCCACCCTTATGGATGTGAGTTGGCTGCAAGAGTTCTGATTCTCTTTCTACTGAGGGAGCATGCTTTACATGGATGCAAAACATAATTTTAGAGGCAGTACTTACTCTAAGCACCAAATTCCTGCAAACTATGCCTACTACAAGTCTCCCATCTGCCATTATATGATATCTCTGCCACACTATTAGAATATTCTTCAGTGGGACTCCCATGTGCCACTGAATTAAGATTTTCTCCTTTCTGTCTCCTTGTTTCAAAAAATCCCTTTGCACCTCCCCTGTTCTCCTATAGGTCCTCTTACCCTTAAGAAATTACAGGAGTTATTTTCCTTTCATTGTTTACCATTGTTTTTATTAAGGCACATCATATAATTCCCTCTATCGTCTTCCCCTCTCCATTTTATGCACTCGTTTATTTTCACTATATTCTCATCATTATCATTATTCCCATCTTCATCCTCTTTATCATTTCAACTGTAGGTTAGGCATGTGAATTTAGTCCACTGTGTTTCAAACCTGTTCCTTCACCATCAGTTCATCCATTAAAATACTGCTTCCACCATTGTCTCCTTGTGTACTTTTAGAAAAAAACAACCAAAACTTAAGTTTACTCTGTTTCTATTATGTTTTAAATTTTAAGCCCATAGATGCTTTTTTTTTCTCTTTAGTTTCTCTTTTAGTTCTCTTTACACTTAGGGCAACTTATTTCATGATTTATCATTTCCTTGATTGTTGCATTTTTGTCTGTCTTGTATTTCTGTTGTATAGGATATTTACAAAGTAAATAATCTGCTCAGGTCTGGGTTTTGTAGCAATAATATTACAAATGCTTCTCTTTTATTAAAAATACAACTTTTTATATCTGCTTGCTTACTGTCTCAGGGAGGGGGGATGGGAAAGACAGAGAAAGAGATAAAATTTGAAACTCAAAACTTTTAAAAAAAGCAAATATTAAAAACTATTTTTACATGTTATTGGAGAAAAATGTTATGTATATATATATATATATATATATGTACACATTTTTTCATTGACAATTAGGCTCAAGTGTGTAGAGAATATCACATTGGGTTGCTTCTTGAGCTCCTTTGCCCCAAAATTCTTCCATTGCCTCTTGAAGATTCTAGTCGATACAAAATATTCTTGTGTTATTTGAATTTCCTTTCCTTTATATTTGAATGTCTTTATACTGATTATTATTCATCAGTGGAACTGTCAAATTTAAACTTCAAATTGTCTTGGAATTTATACAGAGGGTTTTTTTTTCATGGAGGCAACCTGTGCATTTTTTTGATCAACACTTCATTTTCTGTGTTCAGAAGTTCTAGCCAGTTTTATTTCATTTAATTATTGCTTCCACTATGATATTCATGTTCTTTTGAGGTCATATTCCTTAAGTTGTCTCTACATATCCTGTCTCTGATTTCAATTGTTTTGAGATCATGTTTTCTTTTAATTGTATTGTTTTTTATTCTCTTCTAGAGTGTCCTTTATTTCTCTGTATTTGTATTTCTAATACATTGTTATCACTTATTTTCTTCAGTGAAGTTAGCCACCATTAATTCATTTTTTTTGTCTATTCTACAAACTATTTCTGCTATGTAGGTGATAAATTCTTTCAAAATTCTTTTTTTGCTTTTAAGACATTCCAGAACATTCTGATTGCTTAGGAATCCATAGGGTCCTCTGGGTCATCAAGTATTGATTACTTTTTCCTTGTTTTGCAGTGTTTATTCAAAGATGTTCAGAATCATCTAGTTGTTCATGATACTCTGATCCCTCCTGTTATTGATATCTTCTCTGTTGTTCTATTTGCTTTTACTTGAGCTTTATAACTGAGTTTCTATCTTCTGAACACTTTTTTTCTTTTAACAGTAAATAAATATACTTTGCCAAAGTGTTTTTATACATCGGTTGAAATAATTCTTTGGTTTGGGATGTTCGTTACATTGTTTACTAATGTTGAACTATCCCTGCATCCCTGAAATCAATACAAATTGGTCATAATAAATAATTTATTAGATGCAGATCTGTTTCAAAGGCTTTTATTAACTCTTTTGAATTGATATTAATTATATTGGTCTACAATTCTCCTTTGTTTTGTCCTTTCCTGGTTTATGTATTAGAAATATTTTGTTTGATAAAATAGTTTAATAGAACACTTTTGTGAGGATTGGCCTATATCTAGGTTCTAGCTGACAGAAATGACTTCATGGTTGACCATTGATTAGCCCACCTCTATACCATGAAGTACTTATGTACCCCAAATCTGGTTTAGCCAGACTAATTTAGGCAATACATGCAAAGCTCTCCTGATCATCATCAGTTTACAAAACTTTATCCAAGTATCCAAGGTACACAAGGCTCTCCCAATGTCTTTCTAATCAGTATGGGAGGGGTCATGATAGGGTTATTTGCTGACTAATTTTCCCTAAGGTTTCTCTCCCACTTGATCCCTGGGACTCTGCCCAGTAACACCAATCAGATATAAAAACATAGATCTAGAGCTCTGAGCAGCCAGCTTATGACCGAACCACTGTCCATGCTTGCCTGTGAAACTGAAGAGTTGGGAACTCATGTGCCTATATGTCTCTCAGCAATAAACTGCCTGGTTTGCCATCCTTGAGTGCCATTTTTACTCCTTTGTGTATTACCAATAATCCTCTCATGGTTATATTTCACAATATTTAAAAACAATTTTGAAATATTGGGATTTAATTGTTCTTTTATTCTGCCATCAGTGAGTCAATAATCATGCATTAAATACCAACTATATTTCAGGTACTCAGCTAAGTGCTGGGAATGAGAAAAAAAAAATCAAGACTGTTCTTATCCTTGAAGAGCTTGAGATCCATTAGGATCAGGAGGTTTCTCTTTTCTTTTCTTTTTAGTTCCTTTATAGATATTCTGTTTATTTTTCTAAGATTGTAAGATATATTTGGTAGTTTGAATCATTTAGATTTTTTAAGAGTTATCCTCTTTTTATTTTGTGTGGTCAGATTTGTCTGTATGAGTCTTTTCATGATAGGTTCCAATGATTACTTTTATTACTTTGGATTTTGTAGGGATTTCACTTTGTACTTTTTTTATACTTGGTAAGTTTGAATTTCTACCCTTTTCTTTTTAATCAGGTTGGATAAGTGTTTATTAATCATGTGAATCATTTCAAAGAATCATTTTGTACTCTGGCTTATTAATTCTAAATATTTTTTATTTGCAGTTTTCTATTTCTGTAATTTGAGATATAGCCTGCTTTGGGTTTATTTCTGCCTTTGATGCATATTAAGCTCAATAATCTTTTTTTTTTTACTTTTGCTAATGTAAAGTGATAGGTAGATAATGTTTCCTCCAAATACTGCACCAGCTGCTTCCCTGAAATTCTGATACATTGTCTCATCATTATCATTATCTTAAATATCATTATTAATTATCCCTATGATTTCTTCTGTGATCTACTCATTATTTAGGATTCACTATTATGTCTCCTGAGGTCTTTGTTTTATATTTGGGATGCTTGAATTAATTACCATTTTAATTGCTTTTTGGTCTACAAAGAATGTGTTTAATATTTCTGCCCTTTCACACATTTGAAATATCTATACCTAAATGAGGGATAATAGGTATTTCAGTGAAGAGGGGCTGAAATCTGGAAGATCTGAGTTCAAATTTGGTCTCAAAAATTTGCTTGATATGTGACTCTGGACAGTTAACTTAACTCGTTTGCTTCAGTTTCCTAAGCTGTAAAATGAGGATAATAATATCACATTCCTTGCAGGGTTATCGTGAGAATAAACTGAGATAATATGTGTCAAGGGCTTAGCACAATGTCTGGAACATAGTAGGAGCTATATATAAATGCTTATTCCTTTCCTTTCTTCCTAAATACATTCTCATTGCTTGTAATAGTGCAATACTGAGAAATATGTATAGTCTTTTTTTGAGGAGTTTCACGATATCATTTTAAGCTCCAATTTCTCCAATAATTTGTTCTTTTCTATATTTCCTTTCATTTGTCTTTGTTAGATTTGTCCAATCATGAGAGAAGAACATCAATTTCTCTTACTTTTGTGTTGCAATTTATCTTTTTGAACTTAAGTTAATCGATCCTTTGAGAATTTAAATGATATGTCCTTCTGGAATATATAGTTTTATTATTGATACTTGTTTTTTGTCTATGATTTCTTTAAACATAATTTCATTGTTTGCATAAGTTTATATTAGGAATTTTTATTTTTTTTAAAGCAATAGAGTTTTATTAACACAATAAAACACCAGGAAACTGGTTACTTGAGTCTTTTGGGAGTGTGGCTGACACTGAAGAGAGTGAAGTGTGTACATTCACTGTTCTTTCACTGCAGAAAGCTCTAAAGCATTTCTTCGATGGAAGGAACGGTAGCTTCAGCTTCTGGTTCAACAACTTCCCTGAAGTATTAGTAGATGATATCCTTGAGACCTAGGTTGTTTCCATCTTTTGTTGCCCAACAAAGACAGTAATGTTACATAAGTCATTCAAGAAGTTCCATTTTATGAAGGAATTCAAGTGATTCTATTCTATTCAGCTTGGGGTAGATTGCTATAAAATTCCATCATGTCAACAGCAGAAGCTTTCTTCCAACCATTTGACAGCAGATATTTCTGAGAGTCTAAAGATTTGCAGGTTTCAATTGCAGCCAGGTCACACTGTCACCTTTGACGGTTCTCAATCATAATCTGCCCAAACTTATCATCCATATTAACCTATTCAGTTTATGAACATCACAGTTTCAAAGGTGTTGGCTGCCCATTTTATAAGACTTGCTGACTGTCTCTGTGTCATGTAAATCAATACACATTCTTCTATCAGTAAAGTTGGTAATTGTGTATCCATGTTACATTTCTTTAGTTTCTCTTCCATGCTGTGTAAGTCTCTGAGATCTGCTCCCACAATGGCAAATCTATTTGAATCTAAGACGTGTATCTAATAGAAAAGATTTGTCTGGTTGTAAATCCTAGATTGGTTTTGATAGAGAAGATTTGGCTTTGATATTATATAGTTTTCTTGGGACTATCATTGGAAAGTCAACTTCAAAATATTTTTTTTGGTAGAATTCATACTTTACTATCTAGAATGTAGGATAATTGCATTCTATGTTCCTTAGGAAGGCCTTTAGCAGCTGATTGACACCATGAAGCTCAGCAAAGTACCCTCTTTTGATTTCAGGAGCCTTCCTTTCTTCTGACAGCCTCACAAAATGTTGACTATAAGGGTCATGCCAGTAACTGACACTTACAGCAAACCTTTTGCACAGAGTGGCATCATCACAGGTGCCGCACATGCCCTCATCCCCCATGTTGCTGTCTGCTGTTCATATTGGAGATAGGGAGCTCCCAGGGGCTACAGGAGGCCATGGGAGGGTCCAGTTTGGTTTTCACATTAGACTCCAGGGTGGGCTTCAGGGCGAGCCCACCGAAGCATGATCCCAGGTGGGGACAAGGACTCTCAGATCTGGATAAGCAGGTGGAAAAGAGAATGTTTTCTTTTTCTGATAGCATTATTGCATTTTTTGCCTTTTTGAATTCACCTGATGCCTAATAGTTTTTGTGACTGCCTCTCCTTTTTATTCTATAGAGATCTTTGCTTTTTATGGATGCTCCTTGTAAACTAAAGATGGTAGGGTACAATTTTCTTGTCCAAACTATTATTTTTTTTTACTTGATTGTTTAAATAATTCATCTATAAAATAATGTGAGGTTTATGTTTTCTTACATTTCTTGCTATATATATATATATATATAGTATATTTACTTTACATGTGAGTGTGTGTATGTATGTGTGTGTGTGTGTGTGTGTGTGTGTGTGTGTATTCCTGATTAAAAGTTTTTGTCTTCTATATCACTTTTAGAGGCAATACATTGACCCCATGATTAGGTTTTTTAAAGTTGATTTTAGGTGGAGGCAAGATGGTGGAGTGAAAGCAGTGACTGTCTTGAGCTCTCCCCCAAACCCCTCCAAATACCTGTAAAAAAAATGGCTCTAAACAAATTCCAAAGCAGCAGAACCCACAAAAAGACAGAGTGAAACAAATTTCCAGCCCAAGACAACCTGGATGGTTGATCAGAAAGGTATACTGCACCAGATGGGGAGAGGAGTGCAGTTTGGGTGGGCGCACAGGCCACAGCGAACCTGGAGAAGGCCTCAGAGGACTGAATTGCAGGCAGCTGTGGCACTTTCCAGACTTTTCAACCCATGAACATGGAAGACAACTTAGGTCAGTGGGAAAAGTCTATGACAGAGGTGAGAGAGAAGCTAGGTCTCAGCTGCAAGTCCCAAGGTCAGCCCAGGATGGCGGCTGCCTCCTGAGCTTCCAGCCCACAAACTGAGGGGGAATTGAGTGCCTGATCAGAGGGGGATTGCAGGGATCTCATTGCCAGTGCTGAGGTAGGAATCTCTTGCTTTGCCTGTGCTTGGATCTGGGTCACAGTTCTGAGTGGTGGTCCTAGGGCAAGGAGGAGTGCTAGCATGGTGGAGCTTGTTGTGACAGTAGACAGGAAACACCTCGCCCCTTGTCATACCACCTTGAAAGAAGTGAAAATTTACAGATCCCTAGAAGTATCTCTGAAAACAGCTGTACAAACCCCTGAAGCTTGGGACGGTATATTCTCCACATTAGAAGCAGACTTTTACCTTAACAAAGAGTTTAAAACTCAAGTAATTGGCCAGGATCATGAGTAAGCAGTGCAAAAAGAGTCAGACTATATTATCTTACTTTGGAGACAAAGAAGATCAAAACACAAAAACAGAAGAAGTCAAAGCTCCTACATCCAAAGCATCCAAGAAAAATGTGAATCAGTCCCAGGCCTTGGAAGAGCTCAAAAGGGATTTTGAGAAGCAAGTAAGAGAAATAGAGGAAAAACTGAGAGTGATGCAAGAAAATCATGAAAAACAAGTCAACAGCTTGCTAAAGCAGACCCAAAAAAATACTGAAGAAAATAACACCTTAAAAAATAGCCTAACCCAAATGGCAAAAGAGGTCCAAAAAGACAATGAGGAGAAGAATGCCCTGAAAAGCAAAATTGGACAAATGGAAAAGGAAATCCAAAAGATTACTGAAGAAAATACTTCCTTAAAAATTAGAATACAGCAATTGGAGGCTAGTGACTTGATGAGAAATCAAGACACTGTAAAACAAATCCAAAAGAATGACAAATTAGAAAACAATGTGAAATATCTCATTGGAAAAACAATTGACCTGGAAAACTGATCCAGGAGAGAGAATTTAAAAATTATTGGACTATCTGAAAGCCATGATCAAAAAAACAGCCTAGACATCATCTTTCAAGAAATTATCAAGGAAAACTGTCCTGATATTTTAGAACCAGAGGGCAAAATAGAAATTGAAAGAATCCACAGATCTCCTCCTGAAAGAGATCCCCAAAGGAAAACTCCTAGGAATATTATAGCCAAATTCCAGAATTCCCAGGTCAAGGAGAAAATATTACAAGCAGCCAGAAAGAAACAATTCAAGTATTGTGGAAACACAATCAAGATAACACAAGATTTAGCTGCTTCTACTTTAAGGGACCACAGGACATGGAATATAATATTCCAGAGGACAAAGGAGATAGGATTACAACCAAGAATCACCTACCCAGCAAAACTGAGTATAATCCTGCAGGGGAAAAAATGGTCATTCAGTGAAATAGAGGACTTTCAAGCATTCTTGAGGAAAAGACCAGAGTTGAATAGAAAATTTGATTTTCAAATACAAGACTCGAGTGGAACATGAAGAGGTAAACAGGAAAGAGAAAATCATAAGAGACTTATTAAGGTTGAACTGTTTCCATTCCTGCATGGAAAGATGATATTTGTAACTCATGAGACCTTTGTCACTGTTAGGGTAGTTGGAGGGGAAAAATTATATGTACGTATATATAGATATAGATAGATAGATAGATAGATAGATAGATAGATAGATGGATAGATAGATAGAGGGCACAAGATGAGTTGAAAATGAAGGGGTCATATCTGGAGAATAAAATTAAGGGGTGAGAGAGGAATATACTAGGAGAAGGAGAAAGGGAGAGGTAGAATGGAGTAAATTATCTCACAAAACATAGAAAAGAAAAGGCTCTTACAGTGGAAGGGAAACAGGGGTAGGTGAGAGGGAATGAGTGAATCTTATTCTCATAGGATTTGACTTAAGGAGGGAATGACATACATACTCAATTGGGTGTGGAAATCTGTCTTACCCTACAGGAAAATGGGGGGGGAAGGGGACAAGAGAATAAGGGAATGATAGAGAGAAGGGTAGATTGGGAAAGGGAGTAATCAGAAGCAAATACTTCTGAGGAAGGACAGGGTCAAAAGACAGAATAGAATAAATGAGTGGGCAGGATAGGATTAAGGGAAATAGAGTTAGTTTTTCATAGCATGTCTACTATGGAAGTGTTTTGCATAATTGCACATACATAACCTATATTTAGTTGCTTGCCTTAGCAATGAGGGTGGGTGGGGAGGGAGGAAGGGAGAAAATTTGGAACCCAAAGTTTTTAAAACACATGTTTAAAAAAAATGTTTTCACATGCAACTGGGAAATAAGAAATACAGGAAATGGGGTACAGAAATCCATCCTGCCCTACAGGAAAATAGAAGGGGAAGGGGATAAGAGAAGGAGGGGAGAGACAGAAGGGAAGGCAGACTAGGAGAAGGGGTATTCAGAATGCATGCTATCTTGGGGTGGGGAGGGGCAAAATGGGGTGAAAATTTGGAACTCAAAGTCTTGTAGAAGTAAATGTTGAAAACTAAAAATAAATAAATTTATTAGGCAAAAAAAGTTGATTTTAACACAACCTTCTGCTCACAAGCTCTATTTTCTCAAAGCTTAATCTCTCCCCTCTCCAAACTCCTCATTTATCAACAGTTTCTCTAGCTTTGGAACTTTATCTATCTTTAAAATTAACCTGTATTAGGGGCAGCTAGGTGGCGCAGTGGATAGATCACTGGCCCTACAGTCAGGAGGACCTGAGTTCAAATCCAGCCTCAGACCAAACACTTGACACTTACTAGCTGTGTGACCCTGGCCAAGTCACTTAACCCCAACTGCCTAAAAACAAAAACAGGAAAAAAAAATAAAATAAAATTAACCTCTCTTATATTCTCTTCCCTCAATGCCCTGTTCTCTGTTTCCTAAGTCAACTCCTTATTAACAATGACAGCTAATATTTATATTAGGCCTTAAGATTAGCAAAAGTTATTTATATTTTATTCTGGGTCTTCAATTACATAACATAATCATTATTTAGAAGTCAAGAAAATGAGTACTAGCCCATTTCTGCTAATATCTAGCTTTTAGTCCTCAACAAGTTAATTGCCCAATTTAATCTATTATTTCATCTGTACAGTGAAAGATTTAAACTTCATAACTTCTAAAAGTACCTTCTATATCCCGAAGCCTATATTCTGAGCCTACATGCTGAAAGAGTGTAATATGAAAAATGTAGGTAAAGAACACTCATTAGCATACCACATGGTTCGATATCTACTCTATGTGGAAATTTAAAAAAAACCAGAGTCAGAACTAAGGAGAGGAGCACAATCTTTGTTTACTGTAGCACCAGGAAGGTATTGGTGTAGGTGATCTAGCTCGACAAGTAATACAAAACCAACACCAAATTGGTTAATGCTTTGGAAGCAGTGGGGAGGGGGGGTATTAATTCTGAAGTGACATTCAGATGAAACACAGGTTAAAAAATAACACCATCAGCAAAACAAAGTGGCAAATTACTCTAAGGGCCCAGGGGAAGAAGAGAATGTAGTGGCTTATGGTTTTCTTCAATGACAAGAAGCCCAGAAATAAGGGATTTTTCTATTCTTTGTGACCTCATTTCAAGACATTTATTCATGTCCCATCCAGTGTATCTATATATACTATACATACCCTGAATAAAAGTAATGCTACAAATTTCAACGAATGACTAACATTATAAAGTTGAAAAATTTACAAAACAGACTCCATGCCATTGAGCGTAGTGTAAATATTCTGATTTCCATTCTACATATGAGAAGACTTAGGCTGAAAGGTTGTGAGTTGTCTAAGGTTACACAAGAAGTATGTGAGAAAGTCATGTCCATGCCATGGCTTCTGACTTCAGATTTCATCTCATGGCCTCTATTATAGTTTTCTAATTATACCCATAAACTGTATTCAAATTGCAAGTATATTATATTATTTTAATAGATAAAAATAAATTTGAAGACTTTGTAGGTTTGTCTTTCATTTCTGATATATCTGTAAAGATTTAGATTTCCTTTTCTAAGGAAAAAAAGTATTTCATGACAGACAAGGCAGTTCACTCTACTTATAATGTATTGTAGAATAAAATTACCTAGTAAATTCATTAAAATATTTTTTTCACTTATTAATTTAGGAAAATGGATGACAAAAGTTACAAAAGCGGTTGCTTGCTACCCCCATCACTACCATCCCCTTTAAAATGATCAGAAATCACTAGGAAACTATCAGAAAACAAGTACAACAGACCACTTACAGATTTGATTGAATCTCTTTCCTATCCCCAATTTCTATATTTAGATATAAATTTATTTTGTGCAATCATGCCTGAAAGAAATATAAATGCATTTTCTGGTATTAATCACAGACATCTCCTATGTGTATGCAGATCAGAATTATGTGACATTATCATTTGCATCACTCTTTTAAAAGACTTACCAACTCTCCCCCCAACCTCTATTCCCTACCTACATGTGGGTTCATATGTGAAGAGACATTCATTCATTTCTAAAAAAGCCACAAGGATGATGGTAATAACAATAATAATAGCTAGCATTTATATTGTGCTTTAAAGTTTCCAAAGTGCTTTACAAGCATTATCTCACTTGATCCTCACAGAAATCCTGAGAAGTAGGTACTATGATTCTCCTCGATTTATAGATCAACTTAGATTAAGTGATTTTCTCAAGGTCACAAAGTTAATGTCTGAGGATGGATTTGAACTCAAGTCTTCCTGACTCCAGGTCTATTGTTCTGCTCATTGTATGACCTAACTTCTTCTAGTGTAGATATAGTTACTTAATAAATAAACACCTCCTCAATATAGACTGGAAGAAAAAGGAATCATCTTAACCTCTCAAATGTTTAATTGTTAAGTTATCAACTGAAAACAAAGTTTTTAAAAATTCTAACAAGAATATAACACTAAAAAATCTATTCTGAGAGTCAGAGTGATATTTAAACAAGAAACAACACAATTATGGTATGAAAAAGGAAAAGTCAGTAAAAATGTTTTAACAGTTATAAATGTCCATATACACTCCTTGAAGTCTGAATTTCAGTGACATATAATACTTTCTGGGATTATTCACATCAAAGTATTTTAGTTAGTGTCAAATTGGTCAAAATCAGACAAAAGTAAAAGATACCTAATACAATTTTAAAATACTAAGATTAATCTAGTATCTTCTCTTTTTTGAATAATATTTTATTGTTCCCCAATTACATGTAAAAAAGAATATTTTTTTAATTTTGAGTTCCACATTCTATCTTTCTCACTCCCCTACTCCTTCCTTCAGATGACAAACAATTTGATATAGACTATAGATGTATAATCGTGAAAACATATTTTCATATTAGTTATATTGTGGAAGAAAACACAGACCAACCCCCCCACCCAATAATGATATTGTAAAATAGTATGCTTCAATCTGCATTCATTAGGGAAATTGGTTTATAGTTTTCTTTCTCAATTTTTGTTCTTCCTGGTTTAGTATTAGCACCATATTTGTGTTATAAAAAGAATTTGGAAGAGCTTCTTCTTTGCTTATTATTCTAAATAGTTTATATAGTATTGGAATTAATTATTTTTTAAATGTTTGGTGGCATTCAGTTGTGAACTCATCTTGGTCTTGGGGATTTTTGATTAGGGAGATCATTGATGGCTTTTTTCAATTTCTTTTTTCTAATATAGGATTATTTAGACATTCAATTTCCTCTTCTGTTAACTTGGACAATTTATATTTCTGTAAATATGCATCAATTTCAATTTGATTGACACATTTATTGGCATATAATTGGGTAAAATAACTACTTATAATTGCTTTAATTTCATCCTCATTAGTAGTGAATTCACTCTTTTCATTTTTTATACTGGTAATTTAGTTGTCTTCTTTTTTAAAATCAAATTAATTGAAGCAGAGTCAAGATAGCAGGGAAAAGGCAGGGACTTGCCTGAGCTCTTCTAAATTCTCTTCCAAACACCTTTAAAACAGTGCCTCAAAACAAACTCTGGAGCGGCAGAATCCACAAAATTACAGGGTAAAACAATTTTCCAGCCCAAGACAACTTAGAAGGTTCACAGGAAAGGTCTGTCACCCCAGTGTGAAAGTGTTATATAGTACTGGGCAGGATAAGCCTATGCAGACCCAGCATCAGCAAACCAAGAATAAGTCTCGGGAGCAACTGAATCAGCAGTAGCAACAGTTACTTTCAGAGCTATCAGTCCATAGAGGATAAGGGGGGTTGGATAACTGGTAAGAAATATTACAAGGATCCCTTTGCTGGCCTGGAGGCAAGGCTCTGTTGCATTGTCCTTACTTAGATCTGGGTTGCAACCCTGAGTCTCAGTCCCAGGGCAAGGAGGAGCACCAATACACCAGAGATTGCACCATAGTGGAGCAAGGACCCTGGTCACAGTTAAAGGACAGTGGTTGCTCACAGACCAGAGCACAGGCCAGGAGATCATACCACATTGAAAGAACTGAAAGCTTACAGGTTCTCAAGAACTAGGCATGGAAACAGCTTCACACAAACCCTGAAGCTTGGGAAAGTGCACCTCTACCCCAGAAGCAGAATCCCACTTTAGCAAAGAGTTAAAAGTCAAGAAATAGGCTGGAAAATGAGCCAAAAATGCAAAAATTATGACTACAGAAAGTAACTATGGTGACAACGAAGGATCAAAACACACATTCAGAAAAAGACAATAAAATCAGAACTGCTACATCCAAACCCTCAAAAAAATTTAATTAGTCTCAGGACATTGAAGAGTTCAAAAAGAATTTTAAAAACCAAAGTGAGAGAGGTAGAGGAAAAATGAAAAAAGAAATGAGAATGATGAAAGAAAATCACAAAAAAAAGAGTCAACACCTTGTAAAGGAGATGCAAATATTATTGAAGAAAATAACAACATAAAACATAATAGGCCAAAGGATTAAAAAACAAAGTACAAAAATCCAATGTTGAGAAGAATGCCTTGAAGAATAGAATTGTAAAGTGGTCAAAGATAGACAAAAATTCTAAAGAGAACATCTTAAAAAAACAGAATTGGGCAAATAGAAAAGGAGGTAGAAAAGCTCATTGAAGAAAATATAGAAGCTAATGACTCCATGCAACATCAATAAACAATAAAATCAAAAGAATAAAAAAAGAAAATGTGACATATCTCATTGGAAAAACAGCTGACCTTGAAAATAGATCAAGGAAAGATAATTTAACAAGTATTGACCAACCTGAAATCCATGACAAAAAAAAAGAGCTTAGATATTGCCTTTCAAGAAATTATCAATAAAAAACTGTCCTTATATTCTAGAGCCAGGGGGTAAAATAGAAATTGAAAGAATTTACTCATCACCTCTTGAAAGAGAACCCTAAGTGAAAACTTCCAGGAATATTATAAACACATATTAGAACTCCCAGATCAAGGAGAAAATATTGTAACTGGCCAGAAAGAAACAATTCAAATATTGTGGAGCTGTACTCAGAATAACACAAGACTTAGCAGTTTCTACATGAAAAGATTTGAGGGCTTAGAATATGATATTCCTGAAGGCAAAGGAGCTAGTATTACAACCAAAAATCACCTTCCCAGCAAAACTGAGTATAATCCTTCAGGGGTAAAAAATAGATATTCAATGAAATAGAAGACTTTCAAGCATTCCTGATGAAAAGACCAGAGCTAAATAGAAAATTTGACTTTCAAATACAAACTCAAGAGAAGGATAAGAAGATAAACAGGAAAGAAAAATCATAAGGTTTCAATTAGGTTAAACTATTTACATTTCCTAGATGGAGAAATGATACTTGTAACTCTTAAAATCTTTCTCATTACTAGGGCAGTTAGAAGGAGTATAAACAGAGGGTATGGGTATGAGTGGAATATGATGGGATGATTACCTAAAAAAATAAAATTAAGGGATGAGAAAGAGGAATTTATTGGGAGAAGGGCAAAGGAAGTGATAGAATGGAATAAATTATCTCCCATAAAAGAGGCAAGAAAAAGCTCTTATAGTGGAGGGGAAGGGGGGAGGTAAGGGTGAGTGAGTGAACCTTACTCTCATCAGAATTGGCTCAAAGAGGAAACAACATATACACTCAATTGGGTATAGGAATCTATCATACCTTGCAGGAAAATAGGAGAGGAAGGGGATAAAGGAAGGGGGGTGATAGAAGGGGGGGGCAGTTTGGGGTAGGTAAAAACAGAAGCAAAATACTTTTGAGGATGAACAGGGTTAAAGGAGAGAAAGAGGAGGATAAAAATGGGGAAATAGGATAGAAGGAAACACAGAGTAATCATAATGTATTTTGATAACAAGTTTCTCTTATAAATACCTCGTTTATCAAAGATATAGAGAATGAAGTCACATTTATAAAAAAAAAGGGATCATTCCTCAATTGATAAATGGTCAAAGGATATGAACAGTTTTCAGACAAAATAATCAAAGTTTTCTATAATCATATGAAAAAATACTCTAAATCACTTTTGGTTAAAGAAATGAAAATTAAAACAACTTTGAGCTACCTTCCCACACCTAACAAATTGGCTATTATGACAGAAGAGGAAAATGACAAATGTTGGAGTGGAAAATTAAGACACTAATGCACTACTGGTGAATTGTATACATTCTGTAGAGCAATTTGGAACTGTGCCCAAAAGGCTACACAACCATGCATAACCTTTGACCAAGTAATACCACTACTAGATCTGTACACCAAAGATAGATTTAAAAAAATGGAAATGGACATGTATGTACAAAAAAATATTTAAAGCAGTTCTTTTAATGCTGGAAAGGGGGGAGGTGGAGCAGAAAGATCATCAGTTGGAAATGGCTAAACAAGTTGTGGTATATGATTGTGATGGAATACTATTATGCTGTAAGAAATGATGAGCAGGATGCTCTCAGAAAAACCTGGAAAGACTTACATGAACCAATGCAAAGTGAAATGAGCAGAACTATGAGAAGAGTATACACAGTAACAGCAATATTATACAGTATCAACTGTGAATAACAGCTATTCTCAGCAATATAATCCAAGACAATTCCAAAGAACATGTGATAAAAATGCTATTTTCAGAAAAAGAACTGTCTTTATTTTTCTTATTGGTTTGTTTGTTTTTATTTTGGTCTGTTTTCTTTCACAATATGACTAATTGCAGAAATATGTTTTGTATGACTGCACATGTATAACCTATATCAGGTTGTTTGCCTTTTTAATGGGGTGGGGTTAGGGAAAGCTAAAAATAATTTAAAGGATGTTAAATTGTTTTTATATGTAATTGGGAAAAATAAAATCTTTAATCATTTTCAATAAAATAAATCAAATTAACCAATGTTTTGTTTATTTTACTTCCCTGCATAATGTCATCTCCTGGTTTTATTTATTAATTCAATGATTTGCTTCCTTTCTATTGTTTTTGTCTCTCCTTTGATTTTTAGGATTTCCAACTTGATGTTTAAGTGGGGATTTTAAATTTGTTCTTTTTCTAGATTTTTTTAATTTATATTCACAATTTATCAATCAGTTCTTTCTCTATTTTATTGATGTATTTAGAGATATAAATTTTCTTTAACAATTGCTTTTGATATATCCAATAAATTTTGATATGTTGTCTCATTGTCATTCTCTTTAATGAAATTATTGAATGTGTATATGATTTGTTCTTTGACCTATTTATTCTTTAGAATTAGATTATTCTACTCTCCAATTTATTTTTAATTTATTTTCCACAGCCCTTTATAGAATATAATTTTATTGTATTATAATCTGAAAAAATTCATTTAATATTTCTGCTTTTCTGCATTTGATTGTGAGATTTTATGTCCTAAGAAATGGTCATTTATACATCACTGATAAAAATGTATATTCCTTTCTATCCCCTTTTTCTCTAGAGATTTATCATATTTAATTTTTCTTAAATTCTATTAATTTCCTTAATGTCCTTCTTGTTTGTCGTTTGTTTATATTTTCCTATTCTGAAAAGGAATAAGTTGAGGTCCCTCACCAGTATAGTTTTACTTTCTATTTTCTCCTGTAACTAATTTAATATACTCCTTTAAGAATTTGGATGTTATACTATTTGGTGCATATATATTAATATTGATACTAATTTATTGTCTATGGTACCTTTTAGGAAAATGTAGTTTCCCTGCTTATCTTTTTTAATTTGCCCTATTTTTGATTTGTTATCCCAATATTTTCAAAGTTAATAAGAAACATTTCTTAGAAATTTTAATTTTATGATTAATTACCTATTTTATATCATCAGAAACAAGACTCATCCATCGGCTGAGAAAAGTATTTGGAACATCTCTTCTAAAATACTGGCAAAAGAATAATATTACTTATTTGTCTTTGGTAACAGTTCAGGTTATTATTATTATTATTATTATTATTTTTACATAATATTTTTTAAAGATCCCCATATTCTTGATTCATTAGCTAGATACATGAGAACCTATGAAAGAGAGTGATGGAAGGATGGAGGAAGAGAAACAGAGAGTCAGAGACAGAAAGAAACAGAGACAGACATAGACCAACATAGATACAAAGCAAGAATTGAGGGAAAGAAAGAGAAAATGTGAATCAGCTATTTGTTTTCTCCATTGCCCATTGCCAGGAAGCAACTTGCTATGTTGAGATCAAGAATTCAATACTGATGATTTTTCTATATTTTCCCACTTGACTTTAAAAGTTCACATGATTGGAGCCATGATAGCAGAGTAGTAAGGTAGTCACTCTCACCCTCCCCTATCAACCTCTGAAAGCCCAGAAAATATCACCCCAGGAAAAACCCTGGAACAGCTGAACCAGAAGAAAGACTGGGAGCAACAGTGCAGTAGCCCAGGTAGCTTGAGGGATTAATGGGAAAGGCCCCTCTTGCCCTGGGAGAAGGGAAACAGTGCAGAACCGGAGGCACCTTGGTCAGCTACCAGAAAGCTCCACTTTAAGCACACCAAGAGGCAATCCTGGTACCTTGGCATTCTAGAGCAAACAAGTCTCCCAGTGCCTCAGCAAATATAAGGGAAGCATCAATACAAAGGCCCCCAGGCAGAAAAACATCCTGCAACATTCATCTGAAAGGAGCTAAAGAAAGCAACCTAGAGTTGCCCAAAAGTTCCAGTATCCTACAGCCTCAAACTGCCAACCACAAGGAGATCCTGGAGCCCAGGTGATAGGCTCCAACAGCTGGACCTCCCTACTGCCTTAGTGAGGGCAGGGGAACCAGTGGAAACCAGCTCAGAAAACCACCAGTGCCTTGGCATTCTACAGTAAAGGAGTCTCCCAGTGCTCAGTAAAACTAAGGGAAGCAGCACTACAAAGGGCCCCAGGCAGATAAACACCCTGCAACATTCATCTAAAAGGAACTGAAGAAAGCTGAAGGAAAGAAAAAGCAGGTAACCTAGAATTGCCTGAAAGTTACAGCCTTGCTGATTCCAGCCCAACACCAGGTAAGCTGCCAGAACCCTACAGCCTCCAATTATGAATATCAGAGGCCCCAGCACACAAAGACAGTGACCAAGACCTAGGCTCCCAACAGAAAAAGCTTGGGTCAGTGCCCTCTGCTTCCCAGCAGGAGAGCTCAATTTCTTTAAAGACCAGGGAATAAAGAAACACCATGAGTAAAAAGAAACATAACAGATTCATATTATGAGAAGAGTGAAGATCAAGACAGAAATTCTGAAGAGGACAACATTGTCAACAAACCCACATTTGCAGCATCAAAAGGGAATATGGACTGGTCTGAAACCCAAAAAGCCTTCTTAGAAGAGCTCAAGAAGGATTTTAAAAGTCAGATGAGAGAGGTAGAAGAGTCCTTAAAAAATACAGTTGGCCAATTGGAAAAAAAAAAAAAAGTACACTGAAGAAAACAAGTCCCTAAAAAACACAATTAGCCAACTGGGGAAAAAAAGTACACTGAAGAAAACAAATCCCTTAAAAATGCAATTGACCAATTGGGGAAGAAAGTACAAAGTCTAATAGAAGAAAACAAATAGTTAAAAATTAGAGTTGGGCAAATGGAAACTAATGACTCTATGAGAGAGCAAGAATCAGTGAAACAGAAATTTAAAAAAATGAAAAAATAGATGAAAATGCAAAATACCTCATGGGTAAAACAACTGACCTGGAAAATCGATCCAGGAGAGACAACTTAAAAATTGTTGGTCTGCCTGAAGATCATGATGAAAAAAAGAGCCTGGACAATATCTTTCAGGAAATTATAAAGGAAAACTGCCCTGAGATCGTAGAACCAGAAGGTAAAATAGTCATAGAAAGAATCCACCACTGACCTCCTGAAAGAGAACCTAAATTAAAAATGTCGAGGAATATAATAGCCAAATTCCAATATTACCTGGTCAAAGAGAAAATACTACAAGCAAACAGAAAGAAACAATTTAAATTTAAATACTCCATAAGGCAGAGGACCTTGGATTGCAGGCAAGGATCAACTACCCAGTGAAAATGAGCATGATCTTTCAGGGAAGAGATGTATATTCAATGAAATAGGGGACTTTCAAATGTTCCTGATAAAAAGACCAGAGCTTAACAAAAAAAATTGATCTTCAAGTATAAGATTCAAGAGAGACATAAAACGGTCAATGGGATAGAAAGATACAATATATTGTTAATAAGGGCAAACTGTTTACATACCTACAAGGGAAAATGACACTTGCAACTCTTGAGAACTGTATTGTTATTATACCATGTTAAAGGAGTATATATAAAGGGGGTGGATATAAATTGACTTTAGTGTAATGATAAAAAAAACTAATCAAATGGATTAAATGGATCCAAGTAAGTGGATTAGTCTGATCTAAGAAAATGTACTGAGAAAGGAGTAGGCAGACAAGGGTAAATTACATTACATGAAAAGACACAAAAACCTATTACAGCAGAGGGAAAGAAGGAAGGGAGGTGAGCATTGTCTGAATCTTACAATTTGGCTCAAGAAGGGAATAACATAATCAGTTAGGTATAGAAATCTAACTTGCCCTATAGGCAGTAGGAGGGAAAAGGGGAAAGAAAAGGGAGGGGGGATAGAAGGGAGGGAAGAAGCAGTAAGGGTAAAGGGGGAGAAAAGGGAAAGGGCTAATAGAAGGGAGGAAGGACTGAGGAAGGCAGTGGTCAAAAGCAAAACACTAATGAGGAGGAAAAAGGAGAAAAGAGAAAAAAAAGCACAAATGGGGGGTGGGGGAAGAATGGGAAAAAAAGACACAGATAGTAATCATAACTGTGAATGTGAATGGGGTGAACTCTCCCATAAAATGGAACAGGATACCAGAATAGATTGAAAACCATAATCCTACAATATGTTGTTTACAAGAAACACATTTGAAAAAGAGTGACACACATAGGGTAAAGGTAAAAGGCTGGAGCACAATATATTATGCTTCAGCTGAAGTAAAAAAAAAAAAAAGCAGGGGTAGCAATCCTGATCGCAGACAAAGCAAAAGCAAAAATAGATCTTAATGAAAAGAGATAAGGAAGGAAACTACATCCTTCTAAAAGGCACCATAGACAATGAAGTAATATGATTACTAAACATATATGCACCAAATGGTATAGCATCCAAATTCTTAGAGGAGAAGTTTAGGGAGTTACAGGAAGAAATAGACAGCAAAACTATACTAATGGGGGACCTCAACCTCTCCCTCTCTGAACTAGATAAATCTAACCACAAAATAAACAAGAAAGAAGTTAAGGAGGTGAATAGAATATTAGGAAAGTTAGGCATGATAAACCTCTGAAGAAAACTGAATGGAGATAGAAAGGAATATACTTTTTTTCTCAGCAGTACATGGCACATACACAAAAATTGAGTATGTACTAGGGCATAGAAACCTCACAATCCAATGCAGAAAGGCAGAAATATTAAATGTGTCCTTTCCAGATCATGATGCAATAAAAATTGTATGTAATAAAGGGTCATGGAAAGGTAGACTATTTTTATATATTACCAACAAAGCCCAACAGCAAGAGATAGAAAGGGAAATTCCATTTAAACTTACTGTAGACATTATAAAATGTTTAGGAGTCTACTTCCTGAAACAAACCCAGGAACTATATGAACACAATTACAAAACACTTTTCACACAAATAAAGTCAGATCTAAATAATTGAAAAAACATCAGTTGCTCATTGGTAGGCCAATCTATGATAACAAAAATGACAATTCTATCTAAGCTAATTTAGTTATTCAGTTCCATACCAATCAAACTGCTAAAAAATTATTTTATAGAGTTAGAAAAAATAATAAAAAGATTCATTTTGAGGAACAAAAGGTCCAGAATAGCAAGGGAACTAATGAAAAGAAATGCAGGGGAAGGTGGCCTAGCTATTCCAGATCTTAAATTGTATTATAAAACAGCAATCATCAAAACTACTTGGTACGGGCTAAGAAATAGAGTGGTGGATCAGTGGAAAAGGTTAAATATGCAAGACACAGTAGTCAATGACTATAGTAATCTATTATTTGATAAACCCAAAGACCCCAGCTTCTGGGATAAGAACCTACTCTTTGGGGGAAAAAAAACTGCTGGTAAAACTGGAAAAGACTATAGCAGAAACTAGGCATAGACCAAAATCTCACAGCATATACCAAAATAAAGTCAAAATGATTTCATGATTCGGATATACAGGTTGATACTATAAGCAAACTGAGAGAGCAAGGAATAGTTTACCTATCAGATCTATGGAGAACAGAAGATTTCATGACTAAACAGGAGATAGAGAACATTACAAAAAGCAAAATGAATAACTTTGATTACATTAAATTGAAAAGATTTTGCACAAATAAAGCCAATGCAACTAAGATTCGAAGAAAGGTAGAAATTTGGGAAAGAATTTTTACAACCAGTGTCTCTGATAAGGGCCTCATTTCTAAAATATATAGAGAATTAAGTCAAATCTATAAGAATACAAGACATTACTCAATTGATAAACGCTCAAAGGATATGAACAGGCAGTTCTCAGATGAAGAAATTAAAGTCATCTATAGTCATATGAAAAAACGCTCTAAATCACTATTGATTAGAGGAATGCAAATCAAAACAACTCTGAGGTACCACATCACACCCATCAGATTGGCCAACATGACAAAACAGGAAAATGATAAATGTTGGACAAGATGTGGGAAAATTGGAACACTAATGTATTGTTGGTGGAGTTGTGAAATGATCCAACCATTTTGGAGAGCAATTTTGAACCTATGCCCAAAGGGCTGTAAAAATGCACATACCCTTTGACCCAGCAATAGCACTTCTAGGGCTATATCCCAAAGAGATAATACAAATGGGAAAAGGACCCACATCTACAAAAATATTCATAGCAGCTCTTTTTGTGGTGGCAAAGAATTGAAAATTGAAAGGATGCCCATCAATTGGGGAATGGTTGAGCAAGTTGTGGTATATGAATGTAATGGAATGCTATTGTGTTATAAGAAATGATGAGCAGGCTGACTTCAAAAAAAACCTGGTAAGACTTGTATGGTCTGATGCTGAGTGAAGTGAGCAGAACCAAGCAAACATTGTACACAATAATAGCCACGTTGCATGATGACTAATATTGATAAATTTAACCCTTCCTAGCAATACAAAGATCTGAGACATCTCCAAAGGCCTCATGAGGAAAATGCTATCCACTTCCAAAGAAAGAACTACGGAATTTGAATTGCTATTTTTTTTTCTTCTCTTGAGTTTTGTTTCCTCTTTCTGGTGGTTCCTTCTATTGGTTCTAATTTTTACTTACATCATTAATGTGAAAATATGTTTAATAGAAATGTATATGTATAACCTATATCAGATTGTGCAACATCTTGGGGAGGGTGGTGCAGAGGAAGGGGGAGAAAAATTTTAAACTCAAAAACAGATGGAAGTGATTGTTGATAAATCAAAATAAATTAATAAAAAATTTTTTAAAAAGTTCATAGGATCTGAACTCTACGTGGATGAACAGGTTTTAGAAGAGATTCATTATGCCTTTTGCTTGTAATCACTCAAAGGAAATACTAAAACACTTTATCTGGACTTCACTGTATTGTATGTATATTTTGAAAAAAAATAGTTTGAGTTAATGTATTTGAAAAATAAACCTTTAGTCAGAAAATCTTGATCCTTGCACTCACAAGCTGAATCATAATAAACAAGCCTTTCAACATTTTTTTTGCTCTAAAGTTAAAATAATATTAGAAATACTCTTCCTCATGCATTTGTGTGTGTGTGTGTGCCTGTGTGTGCTATGTATGTGTAACAGGGGAGTCACAGATAACTTGAAAGTCAGGAAGACCTTAGTTCAAGTCCCCCTTTGACACATCTAATGAGTTGCAGAAAAGGTGCTGATATGCACTGGTAGAGGAAATCCATTTGTGAGTCTACTTACAGTTACAGTAGGTTATAGGTACAGCAACCTCTATTTTTAACTCTGGCTCACTCTCTCAAACTGACAGGTCAGGTTTTGAGAGCAAGGCTTCTATTACTTTCAGAATTCTAAAGAGCAGACCAAAGGGTTTGGCTTGCACTTTTCATATTATCATTCTCAAGCTCCCATCTGGTATGTTCTACTCAATATCATTTTACTAGTAACCATGTCCTTAATATCATCTAAATAGTTATTAGAGCCCTGATGTTGATTTGCCCATTGATATATCCTCTTTATCACTGAAAATCAATTAACATTGATTAGCTTTTACAATGGAATATTTTTTATTGAGAAGGTACAGCAAGTACCAAAGTGCTGACAATACCCTAAAATTGAAGCATATTCTCCTCTCTACCCCTTACTCACATGGGAGAGTGGATTCGAACTTAAAATGCAAAACTTTACCACCAAACCAAGGTTCATTCTCCTTTTCCACCTTGGTCCTAGGAGGGAATGGGCTTAAAGTTAAAGGGGTAGTTACAAAGTTTTGCTCCTATTAGGTTCACTTCTGGGTGCAGTCTGGCATACAGATGGATCTCCCTCTTGCTTGCATGACTATAGCTCAGCTGCCAAGAGAAAGCATAGCTGAGATCATTTCTACTAGTCACTCTGTAAGATTTTCTGGCTCCCTAAGTTCTACTACTGTGGCTCCTACAAACTCTTACAGGAATTATCATTTCTAGACCTCTGGTAGTTCTTCCTACCTATTTTAGCTCACAAAGTCATAGCTTTTTCAGTTGTCTCCCCAATATTTCTTCACCAAAGATCATGAACAAAAAAGAAGCAAAAGTTAACATCAAGCATTCCAAACCACATGTCAGCCTACTATCACGCAGCTCAAGCAATATATATAGAGAAATTTAAAAAGAGTATTTCATGCTTTCCTTTTCTTTTTTAACTTTTCATTTGAAATATGGCTTCAAAACAGTAGAAATGCCATGAAAATAGACAGACATCATTGATGAACAAACAATTTTAAGAATTCAAGATTGTTATTGATGGAGAAAAATACATTGAGCATTAGTTGTTAATAGCCACTGAACATACACAAATATTTGATTGAATTCTTTTGACTGTCAAAATATTACACTGCAATAAACATCTGTTACTGATGTCAGTAAAGTTGCTAGAAATTTACGAGACCATTTCTGCCCCCATTTAGGGAATATGGAATACTTTGTTGTAAAATATTGTAACAGACCACAATCAAATCCTATTGAATGTGATTTTTCAGATAGGTAATGCTTTGGGGAGATTGTTGTACATGTTTTATAATAGAAATCATAGTTTTGGAATATGTTGATAGAATTTAGAAATATTTTTTCCCTCAATTGTAAGATTTTGTTTTATGGCCCTTGAATGGCTTCCCAGTATTTGATAAACTTTGGACAATGTTAATCAGTAGCCCCATTACACATCAGTTATGGCACCATTATTCTTGTTTGGAGAAATGTCTGCATCCCCTCAAACAACAATATATCAATAGAATTCCCTTCATTACAGCTTAACCACAAAGGAAATCTTGACATGTGAATTTTGATACTTGTTATTAAAACTTCCATTAGCCTTATGCCATTTTTTTAATAAATCCTGGAACAGTGTGAGTTTTATTCACTGCATCATTGGAGAAGGAAAAAAAAAGACAGTAGTAAAAGGAAATACTTTATTTAATAGACGATCTAGTTTCCAATTTCATTATTCCACCAAAATTATTTTCTTCAAACTTGCCAGTGAGCACTAAAATGCCAAATCCCATATCCTTTACTAAATCTGTATTCTTTTTGACCACTGTTCACCTTTAACTATTGATCTCCCTATTCTCCTTGATGCTCTCTTTTCCCTGCATTTTTGGAAGATCACTCTCTCCTGGTTCTCCTCCTTCCTTCTCATTCTCCTTTGTTGGATTTTCATCCAGATCACATATTCTAAACATAGGCAAACCACCTTTTATTATTTCTATCTTAGTTCATTTGATGATCTCATCAGCTCCCATGGATTTAATTACCACCTCCACACTAATGATTCTCAAATCTATCCTGCTCTAACCTCTTTGCCTACCTCTAATCTCCTAGTTCCATTTCCTTTAAAACATCTGAAACTTTATATCTAGTAGACATCTTAAACTAAACAGGTGCAAAACTGAACTCATTATCTTTCTGCTTAAATCCTACACCATTCCTAATTTCTCTACCACTGTCAAGTGCAACAGCAGACTTCTAGTCCCTCAGGCTCACAACATTGGAGTCACCCTTGATTCCTCACTATTTTCACTCCCCATTATATGTTGCCAATAACTGTTGATTTTCCCATTCCAAAATCTGTCAAATACACCTACTTCTTTCCTATGATATTTCCATCACTCTAGTGCAGGCCTTCATCATCTCAAGTCTCAACTATTGCTATAGAATGCTGGTGGGTCTGCCTACCTTGTCTTTCCCTACCCCAATCCATTCTCCATTTTCCTAAAGCATACATTTTACCCACTCCCCACCCCCCAACACACACTCAATAAACTTTAGTGGCTCCCTATCACCTCCAAGATCAAATGCAAAATCCTGTGTTTGGCATTCAAAGCCCATCATAACTTATGCCTCTCCTACCTTTCCAGTATTCTTAAACATTAGTCTCTGCCATGTATTATTTGATATAGTGTCACTGACCTCCTTGCTTTTCCATTAACAAGAAACTTCATCTCTCATCTCTACGCATTTTTTCTGGCTGTACTTACATCTAGAATTCTTTTCTTCCTCATTTCTGCCTACTATCTTTCCTGGTTTTGCTGCATAAATCCTGTCTTCTACAGGAAGTCTTTTCCCACACCCACTTAATTCTAGTCCTTTCCTTCTTTTAATTATTTCCTTATTTTTCTTATATGTAGCTTCTTTGTATGTATTTGTTCATTGTTGTATCCTCCATTAGACTCTGAACTCCTTGACAGTAGGGACTGTCTTTTCTCTCCTTTTGTATTCCCAGCACAGAGTTTGGTTCCTGGCATGTTCTTGGCACAGATGTTTATTGACTAACTGTTGACTGATTGATTCTATACAAATTGAGCTAAAGATTTTCTTTCTTTATTCCCTATTTTGCTTCTAGAAAACACTTAATCTAGAGCAGGGCTACTTAACTATTTTTTTCTTTGAATGAGTCATGTAGCCTTTTAGTAGACTGGCAAAACCTATGAACTCATTCTCAGAATAATGTCTTTTAAGCTAATAAAATACCTATAATTATAAAAGAGAACAAGAAATATAATATTTTTTTTAAAAGTTCATAGACACCAAGTAATGAACTCCTGATTTAAATTGATAAGGCTTCTAGATAATCAGGACTGAAAATTTAATCAATCTTCTGGAATATCATAGACAATATTATTAGATGGATGTTTTATTACTGTGAATAGGAACTACACTGACCTGGAAAAGGGACAAAGTCTGCTTCTGTTGGTCATCACTCAATTTATTGCATTCATGGAAAATAATGCCCGCATTATCTTCAAGTTCTTAACTAAAGAGTTTGAGGTATTTGCAATATTTGCACATGAATTATAATTTCATTTTCCTGCTTTTCATCTTATTTTATAATTAGAAGGGTATATCACAAAAGTGAATTGAAGTGGAAAGTCATAGGTTTGTTACACTATTTCAGTAGAGTTAATGCAAGACAGATAACAAATACTACACTGAACTAAAGAATTATCTAGAATAGCAGTTGCAGGGTAACAGGATGACCAATGGTAATGCAGTTGCAAAGTAGTGGAACCAGACTCTGAGACACCATGTGCTTTATATATATCTCTACATGTATATTATGTAATTTGGTGCTTATTGGGCAATATACCAACCATACTTTAAAACTGAAAGAAAATATCATGTAATTAAAATTCACAGCTGCCTCTTTATAAATAGATAGGCAGATGTAGATATAGATATATAGGTATATAGCTACACACACATACATACACACACACACGTATACACATGCATATGTATATGTGTGTATACACACACATATATACACACACACATACATATACACATGCACATACACATACACATGCATACCTAGGCATATGTCATATGTAACACATCCCATAAGAATGTTATTAACTACTTGATGTCTCTACCAGTGCCTAGTGAAGTTCCTTGCATTTAGCCAATGAGTAATACATATTGTTCAATAAATGAATTGGTGAGAAAAAAAATCGAGTGCCAATAGTTATAACTCCACATAAAAAGAGGTTTTAACTTAAAATTCCTTTAAAAACATGATCATTATGGTAATGTATGCTCCAATAATTAAATTCAGAAAAAAATGTGGAGGGAGACATTACATGAAGAATTGAAGGAATGCTTAGCAAAAAAAATTTTTTTTTAAAAAAGAGTTATCAGAACTAAGTTTCAAAGTGGGGAAAAGTATGCTGGTAAGTATATCAGAGGAAAAAATATATAATATATGTATATGTATAGGTATATGTATATATATATGTGTGTGTGTGTGTGTATGTGTGTGTGTGTGTGTGTGTATTCCAGTTATGGGAGGGTAGGATATCAGAAGGAATGGAAGGAAAAGAGTAGGATATCAGAAGGAATGGAAGGAAAAGATGAAATGTTCATTTCAGCTGACAATCACAAGGCAGTTTAATTATAACACAGAGTATATAAATGGGAATAATGAAATAAGGTTATAAAAGTAGGTAAGAACCAGATTTTGGAGGACCTTAAATGCTAAGCAGAGGATTTCATGTTTATCCTGGGGTCAATAGGGAGCCACTGAAGGTTTTCTTTCCTGGGGATCAAATAGTCATAATTGTACCTCATGATGCAGATTGAAGCATAGTTTTTCTACTTTTCTTTATTTTTCTTGTTTTTTTTGTCTATGTTTTCTTTTGCAACTTGGTTAGTGGGGAAATATATTTTGCATGCCTACAAATATACTAGATATGATATTACTTGCCTCCTCAATGGGTGGGAGAAGGGCAGGAGGGAGACAGAGAACTTGAAACTCAAATTAAAAAAAAAATGTTATTTTTTAAAATAATTTTTCTATTACATTAAATTAAAAAGGGGTTGTATAAATAAAACAAATATAACTATGATCAGAATGAAGGTAGAAAATTGGGAAATAATTTTTACAACGAGTCTTTCCAATAAGGGCCTCATTTCTAAAATAGATAGAGAATTAAGTCAAGTTTATAAGAATACAAGTCATTCCTTAATTGATAAATGGTCAAAGGATATGAACAGGCAGTTCTCAGATGAAGAAATTAAAGCCATCTATAGTCATATGAAAAAATGCTCTAAATCACTATTGATTACAGAAATGCAAATCAAAACAACTCTGAGGTACCATATCACACCTATCAGATTGACCAAGATGACAAAACAAGAAAATGATAAATGTTGGAGAAAACATGGGAAAATTAGAACACTAATGCATGGTGGAGTTGTGAAATGATCCAACCATTTTGGAGAGCAATTTGGAACTATGCCCAAAGGGATATAAAAATGTGCTTAACTTTTGACCCAGCAATAGCACTTCTAGGGCTATATCCCCAAAAGATTATACAACTGGGAAAAGGATCCACATCTACAAAAATATTCATAGCAGCTCTTTTTGTGGTGGCAAAGAATTGGAAATTGAGAGGATGCTCCTCAATTGGGGAATGGCTGAACAAGTTGTGGTATATGAATGCAATGGAATACTATTGTCCTATAAGAAATGATGAGCAGGCAGACTTCATAAAAACCTGGAAAGACTTGTATGGTCTGATGTTGAGTGAAGTGAGCAGAACCAAGAGAATGTTGTATACAATAACAACCGTGTTGTACGATGACTAATATTAATAAACTTTACCCTTCCCAGCAACACAAGGATCTCAGACATCTCCAAAGGCCTCATGATTGAAAATGTTGTCCACATCCAAAGAAAGAACTATTGACTTTGAATGCAGATTGAAGCATATTATTTGCTATTTTTTATCTCTTCTGTTGAATTTTGTTTCCTCTTTCTGGTGGTTCCTCCTATTGGTTCTAATTCTTACTTATAACATCACTAATGGGAAAATATGTTTAATAGGAATGTATATGTATAGCCCATATCAGATTGTGTGCCATCTTGGGGAGGTTGATGGGTAAGAAGGGGGAGAAAAATTTTAAACTCAAAGTGATTGTTGATAAATCAAAATAAATTAATAAAAAAAAGAAAGAAAAAACCCTACAGAGACCAAGTAATGTCTCTATTAAGTGGAGAGAATATTGCTAGAATCAAAAGGGTTCAAAATGACATTCATACTGCACTGTCATTTAAACTACCAGAATATAGGAATATGTCTGAGAGATCTGATTTAGCAAGAAATACAAAATAGAAATGGAAAAGTTGATATGACTTCAGTATAAAGTATCTAGGATATTAAAAAATTTTTAAATAAAAAAATGTATAATGACAGATGTTTTAAAAATATTAAATAAAACTTGAGAGAAATCCATTACATATGACTTCACAGCAACAAGAAGAGAAAAGGGAAGGCAGAAGGCTGTTTTTAGAATTAAATAATATTTGAGATTATGCAGTTTTGGACAAAATATAAATTGGGAAAACTCAATACCAATTAATACTTGTTGAGGGTCAAGGTCCACCAAAATGTTGGGGTGCAAGGTATGTGTGTGGTGGGGTCATCTAGAAAAAATTCAATCAGGCTGTCTCCAAATCAAGTAATCAGTCTGGGTAACACAATGCACCAGACTATTTTGCCCTTTAAGGGACACCCCAGCTTAAGGAGGCTGAGGGAGGCAACTCCCTAAGGGAGACAGCAGCTTCTTAATAGAGACAGTCTCCCAAGACAGGTTGCGTCCCAAGGTATATGGCCACTTAAGGAAGATGGTGCCTTAAGGGGGAAGGCTCCTTAAGGGAGATGCCCTTAGCCAGGAGAAGCTAGGGATTTGTGTAGAAGAAAACCTGCCATAGTTGAGGAAATGAGGTAACCAGAGACACATAGGTAAGAGGGCAGGGGTAGTTCAGAGTTTTGAGATATCTAGGCACATTGTTGTTCCATTTTTCAGTCCTTTTGTCCTGAGTGGAGGAGACCAAGTTAGTTTCATTGACAAGCCTACCTGAAACTTATTATCTCCTAAAGTGACTTTAAGTGGTACTTGAGATAATGGGCTTCTCATGGACCAGTCTATTTGAATCTCATGTCCCCACCCTCAAGAAGTAGGCAACCAAATTCATTTGGGAGAAAGGGCATGGGTCATGCATTCCTCATCATACTCATGTTCGAATAAAAAGTAAAACATGGTATTTTTAGTAGGTTATTAAACATCTCATAGGAAAGAAAAATAGGACATGTGATTAAGGAAGAAATTAATGTTCCAAGAGGACATATGAAGATAAATATAATGAAAGCCATAAGTGACATTAAACAAATGAACTTTATGATCATTATTTTATCAAAAGAGGCAACAAACTCATTGTCATAAATTTATCTTGTCACAATAAGAGCCAACAAAGTATTATAGAATATATTAGGAGATGGGAAAAATCCAAATAGCAAAACAAATGCTAGCTTCAAAATTATTACTTAAAAGTTTATCATTACTAGCTTATTCATAAGAATTTTTCATGTTATATTGATGTTTTTGTTTTTTACACTAACAATTTCTTAATAGACTCACCTCACCTAATGAATTCCTTATATATCTGAGGCATTGAGGCTACTGCTCCAATACTCACTCTCTCTGGCAAGCTGGGTTAGAACTCAGCTCCTAAATCTCCCCTTAGATATCTAAGGGTTGCCCTGCAGGGTTAGTGGAGTGGCTTCACTAATTCTGTTGTTCCCAAACCCCTACTAAGGTTTTTCCTCTATTGATTATCAGTTGATATTAAATAGTCAGAGATGATTTGCTTCTAATTATGGGTATTTTCTAATGTGGTCTAATAGGAACAGTTGTACAAAACATCACACACACACACACACATCCCCAAAGTCTGAATGTGGCACTCTCTCCCATCAGAAGTACCTCTACCCTGTATCTTCTCTCTCTGATTGACTGGCTCTTTCCAGAACCTCCATTTTAAGGAGGGATTCCAAGCCAAACATGTCTTCATTCCTCTCTAGATTACACTGCTGATCATCTCCACAGGACTTTGTCTTCCATGCTCCCATGCCAGGTACCTTAACCACCCCGACTTCTACCTCTTTTCAATTCCTTTTTATGTATGTTCTTCCCCTATTAGAATGTGAACTTCCTGAGGGCAGGAATATATTTCCTTCTGTTTGTATTGTATTCTCAGAACTTAGCACAATGCTTTACACACAGTAAGTACTTAATAAATGCTATTTGACTGACAAAAAAAAGAATGACTTTGAATAAGTAAGTTATATTGACTATTATAAATACCCAAATTAACTATAAAGGACAAATGAAGAAAGATTCTATCTGCATCCAGAGAAAGAACTGATAAATAGAAATATGTATAGAATAATTTTACGTATGTGTAACAAATGTGTGTGTGTATACCTATTTGTATCTATGGTAGTCATCTCTAGGGCATGGGGAGAGTGAAGAAAAAAATTATGAGAGAGGATTCTGGGAAGACGGTGGAGTAGGTTAGAAAATTTCAAGCTCTCCGGATTTCTTCCACAAACAGGACAAAATAGCACCTCAGGGTAAACATAGAATGACAAAATAAAGAAGAGTTGAGGCAGAACAGTAGTCCTGGGAGAACAGGGAAATATGTGAAGAAAGATTCCAGGACAGCAGTTCCCACCTGAGTGAAGTGTAAATACCTCCAGGCTAGCTTCACTGAAGCTGCAAGCAGCAAGCCCTGGGCCAAGTGGGTTGGGCTGTAAGACTTGACCTCAGCCACAGGAATTTTCACCTCCCAGACAATGTGGAGAATGGGGGGGTGGGGGGGGTGGGTGAGGGGGAGTGTGAAGAAAAGATGGACAGCTTTGAAAATAATTTGTAGTATTCATTATATAGGTTTTCTTGAAATGGAAATTTATTGCTTTATATGGAATCCTTTCTTATGTTCTGCTGTGTATTAGCAATATTTTTTTTCTTTTTTATTTAAGTTTACAATAAATTTAAAAACTAAAAAAAATAAATTTACATAATTTTGTGGTATATTTGAAAAGAATAGTAAGTTGTGCATGGTAGATTTGCAGTTTCATTTGCAATCATCTTTTTTTATTGTACTATGTTATAGAAATGCTTGTTTTATTCCATAAATTAAAAATAAAATTTAATAATAAAAATAATTAAAAATAAATGTTAAAATACATGTAATTAAGGAATATTTAATGAAATAAAATGTATTAATAACTGTACCTCATGGTTCCCCTAGGAGTCAAAAGATAGTTTGTGAAGAGGGGATTCTAGGTGAGGGTAGCAATTGGAATGTAGTTTTATAAACAGGAATGAGTATTGCATTCAAATAGAAAATATCAAATAGTGTTAAGTTCATTTAGAAACAAATAATCTGCTAATCACAAGCGAGACTTAAATATTGATTAAAGGTGAGACTTGGTGAACTTTTTGTTGTTCTTGAGTCATTTCAGACTCTTCTTGATCCCATTTGAATTTTCTGGGCAAAGATACTGGAGTCATTTGCCATTTCCTTCTCCAACTCATTTTACAGAAGAGGAACTGAGACAAGGAGGGTTAAATGACTTTTCCAGAGTCACACAGTAGTTAAGGCCAGATATTAACTCATGAAGATCAGCTTTCCCGTTTCCAAGCCCAATGCTCTATCCACTGCCCCCCCTAGCTAGCCCTTGGTTGGCTTGGTAGAGGCTAAAAACTCAATACCATTTGATATAAAAGTGAATTTGGAATAAAAAGGTACTGGCTGGATAGCATTTGGTAAGACATAATTATCAAAATATGAAAATACAGACAACTTCGGTAATTTAGATAACTAGTTTTAGAGTACAATGCACTGGAGACTCTTTTTCGACCAAGTGGAGAATGAAGCCCTTTCCAAATCTAAAATTACATGATATACCATAAAACTGTTTCATTGAAATGATTCCATAACTTGATACATTTGTAATATCCATGCACAAATTGTTTGTGTATTTCAATAAGTCAACTAGTTCATTTTCAGCAAGTTAGAGGGTTTGCTTATTTAAAGAGACAATTTGAGTTCTTACCTGGTAGTTTCTAGGGACTTGGAGGTCACTACTGTGAACAGCTTTATTGGCAACTTTCTTGAAGCAGTGATAGGCTGCTCTGAAGAAAATAATCTATTAGAATACTGATGTGGAGGGGAGCAAGGCTATCAGTAAACTGAAGAGCTGAGCTATCAATTCTATTTACAAACAAATCTACTGTTCACAAATTTGATATATGTGTGTGTATATATATATATATATGATAAAGATAAGCTTATCTCTTTTTCCACTTCTCTTTTCCCACATCTCTTATTTTCCCCCTTCTTCAACTCTTTTTCCCCTTCTTCCACATATGTTCCTTTCTATTTTTCTCATCTCTTTTCCTCTCCCTTTTGGCTAAGAAATAGAAACTATATCTTTATGCTTATGAATGGGAAGAAAAAAACAAACAATCAAATGCTATAGACTTAGAGTAATTGTTTCTCCCCCTCTAAAGCATAGGGCCATCTCTCAATCAATGGAATTGTATCTGCTCTGAACCAATTACAAAGATTACCATTTCTTTATTCTGTTGAAATATAAGAATTGTCAGTCTTGGAGCCTTTATTCCCCATTTCCTCATTGGTTCAAGACCATTGATAACACTTGATTTCTGTTACATAAAGTTGGCTTTCAGAATTAATGACAGTCATTTTGCTTTCTACTCCACTTCTATTAAAAAAAAAAGCAGAAATAAATGTGGAAAGATGTTAAATGACACAATTTCTTGAAGAACATGGAGCCAGACAGAGAATAAAAAGAAAGGCATAGAACAGTATGTCACTAGTGAACTAATTTTTTTTGTTTGGCATAAAAACATTAAGTTGTTTTCCTTCAAAGAAATTACAAGTGTTTCTTGAGATTAAACTGATACTGCCATTAAATAGACAGTTAATTTGGTGATGCAATTGTGGTACAAATAGTTAGCTACAAAAGGATTAGGAAGATTAGCCAGTCATATGGTTCTTGATGATGGCAATTAGAAGAACCAAGTACCCACATTCAGAAAAAAAAAAAAACACACACTCCTCCTTTAGCAAACAATAAATATTCTGTGCAAAGTCAATTGAAGGAACCATTAAACAATGTCCTTTTGTCCTTAAGGATTATTTTTTCAAATCTTCTCTGCTGGTGTAAATTGATTTCTGAGAGAATACTGATCCATGCTTCCTACAGTCTTGAACTGGCATCAGTATTCAAAATTTAACACAATTGAAATACCAGGAGGGAATCTAGGAAGTATGTCAACTTGGCTGATGTTTTCAGATTAGGTATTCATTAGCAACAGAGAACATGCAAAACTTATCAGTGAGAACCAGTTTGCTATAATAAACCAAGATTGGCAATAAGATACAAAGTGAAGTGCTAATTGCTTCCTTTGTTGTTATACCATGAATGGTCAATAAAGAGAAATTGCAATTATCATAGCAAATGTACTGATGATGATAATAAAGAGCCAGTATAACTTTGATCCCTGGAAAGATACTAGAACAAATCACCAAACAGCTGTTTACCAATATCTGATAACGTCTGAGTTGTTTCTCCCCATCCCTGGGTGGCAACCACATAATATGTTACTCATATCTCTCGTAGAACTTTTCATATTCTCCCAAGCTAGGAAGGGAGGCCACAACCTATCATTTCATCAGTGTAGGGAAATATTGCTATTCAGTCCATTATAGATCAGCAGCTCTTCTGGAACTTTTAAAAGATTGGCCCGGGATGGCTATAGACCATTTGGATAAAAAAGGGAAATATATGAGGAGCCCAGGAAAGAGATCACAAACCTGTCACAAAGGCACGATATAATACTGATGGGATACATCAATTAGGCAAAATTCTTTCTTAGTTCAAGTTAAGTCAAAAGATGAACATATAACAACTTCTTACATTGCATCGATGGTAACTTTGTCTTTCAAAAGAATGGAGGAACCAATAAGGGTTTCTTTATAGGGAAGGAAATTATAGAAATGTTGGGAGGAATCTACTATTCTCTCCTAAATTATGTAATAGAATAAGGGTGAAAAGTAGAAAAGAGTCTGATTAAAAAAATCAAAATTAATGACTGCATCTTTCCAAGGCCTCAGAGGATTCCCTGGACAGATTCTATAGGGGATGTCAGACCAGGAAAGATTGGAAACTCTCAATAATAAAATTATGAGCCCCTTCAAAAATACTTGTGAGAAAAATTGAAAGTTTTCAAATGAAGTTGATGTGAGTGCATAAAGGCCTTACCAATCATCTGAAGTCTTAAAAATATATGTACAGAAAATAGAAATTAGTACATTTAACAGATTTTGAATTGAAAAACCTGACATAATCTTGTAAAATAGTTTTAGAAGCATATAAAACACTGACTGAGCAGAAACTGATTGAAAAGTTAGTAGCAGAGTTTTGTTTGTTTGCTTTTTAATTGATGGAAAGATAAAGATCAAATAAAGAATGGTATTTCTTGGGCTATCAGAGTATCATTAACAACAACAATAGTAGCCAGCATTTATACAGTGCTTTAAAGTTTGAAAAGCATTCTATTTCTATAATCCCATTTGTTTATAACAATAATGCTGTGAGGTAGAGAATATTATTCATATTTTACAGGTAAGGAAACTGAATTTAAAGAGGTTAAGTGACTTGCCAAAGGATATATAGCTAGTAGACCTCTGAAGCAAGATTTGAATATGTCTTCCCAATTCCAAAAAGAGCATTTTGTTCTTAAAATCCATCTAGTCCACCACAAACCAATTGTACAAATAAGGAAACAAAGGGCAAGAAGCAAGGTGACTTGTCAAAGGTCACACAAACAGTGATAGAAGCAGAATTCAATACCATGTCTTCAAATTCCAAATCCAGCATTCTTTCTACTACACCATTTCTCCTCAGATGAGATAATAACAACTGAGGTCAGAAAGATGGCAGAGTCATTTAATTCTGGTTTTACTAATTTCCTTTGTGAAGAAGATGATCACGGGCCTGTTAAAAACAGGACAAAAATGACTCCAAGGATGCCAGGATACCCAGAATGAGGAAGAATGGATTAAGAAACCATCTAAATGCCCCTGAAAAATTCAAATCAACTTGTTCAGGTGAACTAAATCATTGGACACTGAAAGAACTGGCAAATGTGATTGCTGATCTATTGTCAATGATGTCTGGAAGATTGCCAGGGTGGTATCATGGGACTGGAGAAGGGCAAATGTTATCCTGATTTTCAAGAAAACGGAATATGTGAACCATAGATCAGAGATCTTATCTTCAATTCTTGACAAAGTTTAAAAATTGTCTAAAAAGATGGTTAGCAAAAATATAGAATTGAAAGTGGTAATCACAAAGAGCCAGCCTGGCTGCATGAAGAACAGATCATGCCAGAATAACATGATTTCCAACTTTGATAAGGTTAGTAAACTGGCAAATCCATTGAATAACTGATAAAGGGAAATTTGTAGATGTAGTTTTCCCATAAGGTCATAGGACAATAAGTATAACAATAAGGACTTAATATGCTATTTCACTTGTATAGTCAATTCCCTGGTAATGAAACTTCCTTTCCAATGTAAGCTGTTACTTTCTTTGAAACATATAGTTACAATTGCCTTGCACGTTGAGAGATTAAGAGACTTGCCCAGGGTCACACAGTCAGTAAGTTTCAGAGACAGGACTTGACATTAGTTCTTTATATATCTTGATTGTACATAGTTGTTTGCATAGTTATAGAATCTGAACTCCTTGAAGGCAGTGTGCATTTTTGTGTTTCTCTGCATGCACAGTGACTAGCACATTGCCTAGCATATGGTAGGACCTTAATAAATGCTAGTTGACTCGACCTGACTTCCTAGCTCTGAATCCAACTCACTAAATTATATTATCTCTCTGTATAATCATACACAGCCTTGTAACATGCCTTTGAGACCTTCTAGTCTAATCTCTGAATTTTATACATGAGGAAACTGAGGTCTAGAGAAATGAAATTACTTTCCCAATGTCACAGAAATATTAAATGCCTAACCTCGACTTAGAACTTGTTCTACTAACTATTTCACAAAATTGTTATCTAGCTAACAGTAAAATTGATTGAGCTTAAAATGAGGTTAGAGGCTAGATGCAAAGAGTAGATGTTAATGGTTCTATGCCAACTTGGAAAGAGGCCTCCAGTGGAGTGCCTCAGACATGTATAGTATTTAACATTTTCATCAGTGATATGGATAAAGGCAAATGACACCAAGGTAGAAAAGTTAACATGGTCAATAACAGTATCTGGATGAGAGGGAGAGAGAGAGAGAGAGATGTTAAAACACGTTGAAGTTAAGAAGAAGATATATCTGGGTTTAAGAAATTGACTTTACTAGCATAAGATGGAATAAGTATGTTTAGATGGCATTTTCTTTGAAAAAAGATTTTATGATTGTCTTGGACTATAGGCTAGATGTGCATCATGTGTGTGATATGGTAAGCAGAAGATTTCAAACCATTTTGGGAAGACAGGAAGTGCCACTTAAACAAAAAACAGATTCATAGCTGGCAGGGACCTATAAGGACATTTAGTTGAACCCTCTAATTTTACAGATGAGGAAACTCAGGCAGAGAAGTTAAGTAACTTGTCCAGGGTCATAGCGAATAAGTGCTTTAGGCAAGATGTGGACCTCAGACTTCTTGGTTCCACTTTAGTGCCAAATCCAATATACCATGCTGTCCTAATGAAAATAATAGTGTCCTTATAATCTCCTCTGGTCAGACCAGATCTGTAGACCTGCATTCAATTCTTGGTAGCATATTTTAAGAAGGATATGTCTAAGCAGGGGGGCATATAGATAATGTCATCCTGGATGGTGAAGGGCTTCCAGCCCAGGCTGTAGAGAATTGGTATGTGAAGAAGAAAGGAATAAAGGAGGATATAATAGCTTTCTTCAACTACTTTAAGAGTTACCATTGGAAGAGAAATTTCTGTTTGGTTTCCAAAGGTATAAGTAGGAATAATGAATGGAAGGTGCAATGAGATAAATTTAGGTTTGATGTTAGTGCAAACTAGCTTGCTTGTTTCTTAAAATTAATTCACTTAACTCCTCTGGGACTCATTTTCCTTATCTGTAAAATGAGCCATTTGGAATAGAAAACTATTGAGTCAGCAAGTATTTTTAAGTCCTTACCATGTGCCAGGAACAATGTTATGTACTAGGGACATAAAAAAAGGAAGGAATGTGGAGGGGTAGGAGGACAATCTATAAGCAACTATGTACATGCAAGATATACACAGGATTAATAGGAGTTAACTTCAGAGGGAAGGCCCCTGCAGTGGGAGTGCAGGGGACAAAGGGAAGTCTTTGCCTGAAAGTACAATTTGAACTAAATTTTTAAGAAAGTCATGAAATCCAGGATGTGGATTCAAAGAGAGAGGTGAAGCACTGAATGGTCATAAACAAAAAGGACACTTGTGTCAGTGAATTATAGAGCACAGGGTGATGAGTAAAGTATAAGAAGATTGCAAAGATAGAAAGGGGACAGATTTTAAAGGGCTTTAAAATCCAAATGGAGGATTTTATATTGGGTAAAGGAGTGAAATAGTCAGATATGTGTTTTAAAAAGATTTCTTTGACATCTTTGTGGAAGACTATAGTGTGGAGAAACAAGAAAATGTTTTCAGGAAAAAAAGATTCAGGAAAATATTTGACAACCCTAAAGAATGTGGGCAAGAACTGCTGACATTTGCCTGGATTTCCCAATACTAAGGCTAAGGTCACTGTTGATATCTTTTCACCCCCACTGCTTGTACTGTAGCAAAAATGGCTAAACTTTCTTAGAATTTAATATTTGATTTCTACATTAGGTTGGGCATTGATTCTAAGAAAGCAGAACTGTTCAACCCTTCTTTTTTTAAATTTAATATAATTCATTTATTTTTTTATTAATACATTTATTTATTTTTAGTTTTCAATATTTACTTTCACAAGATTTTGAGTTCCAAATTTTCACCCCATGTCACCCCTCCCCCCACTACAAGATGGCATGCATTCTGAATACCCCTTCCTCTAGTCTGCCTTCCCTTCTATCTCTCCCCTCCTTCTCTTATCCCCTTCCCCTTCTATTTTCCTGTAGGGCAGGATAGATTTTTGTACCCCATTTCCTGTATTTCTTATTTTCCAGTTGCATGTGAAAACATTTTTTTTAAACATGTGTTTTTAAAACTTTGGGTTCCAAATTTTCTCCCTCCTCCCTCCCCACCCAACCTCATTAAAAAGGCTAGCAACTCAATATAGGTTATACATGTGCAGTTATGCAAAACACTTCCATAGTAGACATGCTGTGAAAAACTAACTCTATTTCCCTTAATCCTACCCTGCCCCCCCATTTATTCTATTCTTTCTTTTGACCTTGTCACTCCTCAGAAGTATTTGCTTCTAATTACCCCTTTTCCCAATCTGCCCTCCTCTCTATCATCCCCCTACTCTCTTGTCCCCTTCCCACCTATTTTCATGTAGGGTAAGACAGATTTCCATACCCAATTGAGTGTGTATGTTATTCCCTCCTTAAGTCAAATCCTATGAGAATAAGATTCACTCATTCACTCTCCCCTTCCCCCTTTTCTCCTCCACTGTAAGAGCCTTTTCTTTTCTGTTTTTTTTGGAGATAATTTACCCCGTTCTACCTCTCCCTTTCTCCTTCTCCCAGTATAATCCTCTCTCACCCCTTAATTTTGTTTTCCAGAAATGACCCCTTCATCTTCAACTCACCCTGTGCCCTCTATCTACTAATCTATCTATCCATCTCTCTCTCTCTCTCTCTCTCTCTCTCTCTCTCTCTCTCTTCATATATATATATATATATATATATATATAATTTTTTCCCTCCAACTACCCTATTACTGACAAAGGTCTCATGAGTTACAAATATCATCTTTCCACGCAGGAATGTAAACAGTTCAGCCTTAATAAGTCTCTTATGATTTCTCTTTCCTGTTTACCTCTTCATGTTCCACTTGAGTCTTGTATTTGAAAGTCAAATTTTCTATTCAGCTCTGGTCTTTTCATCAAGAGTGCTTGAAAGTTCTCTATTTCACTGAATGACCATTTTTAACCCTGCAGGATTATACTCAGTTTTGCTGGGTAGGTGATTCTTGGTTGTAATCCTATCTCCTTTGCCCTTTGGAATATTATATTCCATGCCCTGCAGTCCCTTAATGTAGAGGCTGCTAAATCTTGTGTTATCCTGATTGTGTTTCCACAATACTTGAATTGTTTCTTTCTGGCTGCTTGTAATATTTTCTCCTTGAACTGGGAACTCTGGAATTTGGCTATAAGATTCCTAGTTTTCCTTTGGGGATCTCTTTCAGGAGGTGACCAGTGGATTCTTTCCATTTCTATCTTGCCCTCTGGTTCTAAAATATCAGGAGAGTTTTCCTTAATAATTTCTTGAAAGATGATGTCTAAGCTCTTTTTCTGATCATGGCTTTTAGACAGTCCAATAATTTTTAAATTCTCTCTTCTGGATCTATTTTTCAGGTCAGTTGTTTTTCCAATGAGATATTTCACATAGTTTTCTAATTTTTCATTCTTTTGGATTTGTTTTACAGTGTCTTGATTTCTCATAAAGTCACTAGCCTCCAATTGCTCTATTCTAACTTTTAAGGAAGTATTTTCTTCACTAAGCTTTTGGACTTCTTTTTCCATTGGCCAATTTTGCTTTTTAGGGCATTCATCTCCTCCCTGGCTTTTTGGACCTCTTTTGCCATTTGGATTAGGCAATTTTTTAAGGTGTTATTTTCTTCATTATTTTTTGGGGTTTCCTTTAGCAAGCTGTTGACTTGTTTTTCATGATTTTCTTGCATTACTCTCATTTCTCTTCCCAGTTTTTCCTCTACTTCTCTTACTTGCTTCTCAAAATCCCTTTTGAGGTCTTCCAAGGCCTGGGACAGATTCATATTTTTCTTTGAGGTTTTGGATGTAGGAGCTTTGACCTTGTTGTCTTCTTCTGATTGTATGTCTTGATCTTCTTTGTCACCAAAGTAAGGTAATATAGTCTGACTCTTTTTGCACTGCTTACTCATGATCCTGGCTAATTACTTGAGTTTTAAACTCTTTGTTAAGGTAAGAGTCTGCTTCCAATGTGGAGAATGTACTGTCCCAAGCATTGGGGGTTTGTACAGCTGTTTTCAGAGATACTTCTAGGGAACTGTAAATTTTCAGTTCTTCCAAGGTAGTATGATAAGGGGCAAGGAGTTTCCTCTCCATTACCACAAGCTCCACATCAGCAATGCTCCTCCTTGTCCCAGGACCGCCCCTCAGAACTGTGACCTAGATCCAAGAATGGGCAAAGCAAGAGATTCCTGCCTCAGCACTGGCAAAGAGATCCCTGCAATTCCTCTCTGATTAGCCATCCAAATCCCCCTCAGTCTGTGGGCTGGAAGCTCAGGAAGCAGCCACTGCCCCAGGGTAATGCTCAAGGATGGCTGGAACCCTGCTTCTCTCTCACTGTAGTCACAGATTTTTCCCACTGACCTTCCAAGTTGTCTTTGGCATTCATGAGTTGAGAAATCTGGAAACTGTCACAGCTGCCTGTGATGAAGTCCTCTGAGGCCTGCTCCAGGTTCTCTGTGGCCTGCGCACCCACGCTGAACTGGGCTCCTCTCCCTGCCCGGCCCAATATACCTATCTGATCAACCATCTAGGCTGTCTTGGGCTCCAAATTTGTTTCACTCTGTCTTTTTGTGGGTTCCACTGCTTTAGAATTTGTTTAGAGTCATTTTTTATAAGTATTTGGAGGGGTTTGGGGGAGAGCTCAAGACAGTCACTGCTTTCACTCTGCCATCTTGGCTCCGCCTCCTGTTCACCTCTTCTTGAGGAAAACTTTGGACTATAAAGGAAAGAATAAAAATCACTAATTGCTGGTTGAAATGAGTGGAGAGCAGAAAGAAATTTGTACTGAGTTTAAGGCATCTGGAACACAATAACTAATATAATAGATGTAGAGTGAAAAAGACCCTTTTTAAAAAGAGTTTATCCAACCCAAAGTTCTCATTTACAAATGAGGAAACTAAGGTGCAAATAAATTATATTACTGAATGAACTGGTGAGTGAATTTACTGATCAATGCCAATGATCTCTGAATAACATTGGAGGACTAGGTCAGAGAAATATGTTTCCCTAGTTAAAAGAATAACTAATACTAGCTAACACTGATAAAATTCTTTAGAATTTGCAAAGTACCTGACATTTTACCTCATCAGATCCATACAACTCTTTGAATTATTTTTATGATTATTCATATTTTACAGATGAAAAACTGAGCCTGAGAGTGGGGAAATAACATGCCCAGGTTCTTACAGCTAGCTTTCTCTAGGGTCTAGAGAAAGATTTGAATGCCAGACTTCCTAACAACAACTCTAACACTGTACACTGTGCTGGATAAGAAGAAAAACTTGCCTTTAAATTTTCAATTCCTGATAAAATTGTAGAGTTTATTAATGATGTGGTTAATGAACACCTAGAGAAGAAAGGGCAATAGCAAGGGGCCAGCATGACTTCATCAAGAATAGGTCCCTGGCAAAATGATCTCAGGTCATTTAACAGGGCTGGTAGATTAAAAGAAAGCTACAAATATGGTTAACTGGATTAAAAACAGTTTTGGACAATCTCTTGTTCCATTCTTATGGCAAAGGTGAAGATATATACTAGATGGTGATAATATAATCAAATGAATTAGGAAGTAATTGATTTGTTGAACCTAATATGTGGTCATTAGTGGTTAAATATCAATGTGGAAGGAGATGTCCAGTAGAATTCCCCAGAGATCTGGGTTTGTCTCTATGCTGTCAAGACAATTTCATAAATGACTTGGAAAAATTTATAGCTGGCATTCTTATCACATTTCCAGTTGACATGAAGCTTAAGATTTGGGGTGGGGGAGGGGATGAGCAGAAAAACAACTTGCACACTGAATAACAGAATCAGGTTTCAAAAAAGATCTTGACAGGTGCAAACACTGAATTGAAGATAAGATGAATTTTAATAGGGATGATCTTTAAAACAAGTTAAAAAAAAAGAAAAAATGAATTTAAAAAATACATGATGGGGGAGGAAAGACAGAATTGCATCTAAAAATGAGGTGGAAGTTTTAATAAACTGCAAGTTTAGTATGAGTCAATTGCATGATTTAATAGCCAAAAAGCTAATCCAATCTTAGGCTTCATTAAAAAGGCAGATTAGTAGATAAAGAGCCAACCTCAGAGTCAAGAAGACCTAAGTTTGAGCAGTACCTCTGATACATACTTGCCATGTGACCCTGAGCAAGTCACTTTCAGTTTTCTAGGCAACTCTTCAAAAATAAAACTTGCAGAACTCTTGTTGATTTGCATTGGTAGTAGGATTCTCTTTTTCTTGAGTTACCTGGTAAGGTGTTTCAGTTCCTTGATTCCATGATTCTAATTGCTTGTAATGATATCTAACTCAGGATTGTTGGAATGTGGAAAAATATCTGGATAATTGAAAGATCTGATCAAGAGATATCAATGTGGCTAGGAGGAAAAGGAGTATCACTAACAAATATGAGTGGGCTAATGGAATGATTGAGGTGTGGACAACATCCTAGAAGATGAAAAATATCATTTCAATCTGCCTGCATAGCTTTGATTTGATTGAGTAATGGGTACTTACATAAGTGCAAGGAAATCCTCCTTCTCCCTTTGTTCACTATTATAGTTCCCTCATCTGCCCCCGTTTCCATGATTTCTTTCAACAGTAGAAAAAAACACTTTGATTTCTAGCTATAATTCTATCATAGGAAATAAATCTAAACTGCAAATTTCCCAGGAAAAGGTTAAACATTGACCTAAATTCATGCTAAATAATAAATGGTTTAAGCGGTTTCATGATGAAAACAGATTTTGGTGGAAGATAGGGTTACATGTGGAAGGAAGGTGAAAATGCACAGAGTATTTGGCTCCTAAAGTGAAGAGAGATAGTGAAGAATGAAAAAAAGAGAGAAGCTATGGCCTCTGAATAGAAACCTCACAAATTTGCCTCTGACTGGCTCAACTCTTCCTTCAATAGCATGAACAATCACTTGGGTAGCACTTAACCAAACCATCTGTCCACAAGTGGCCTATCCAACCAGATTTGAGAAGCAAAGCAGCCCCCGGGGCACTCTTAGTCAGTGTGGCCATGGATCTGGATTAGTAATATTGTGGCCATAAAATTACATATGGCATCTGGAGCCCAATAATTTTCTGGGTGATCCTGATGTGCCAGATGGTTCCCTGTGAATCTCCACTGAATAAAATGCAATTAATAAGAACTTATATGAGGGGTGGGGGTGTGTGTAGATTTCTAAGACTCTCAAAGCATGACACTGATGCTAAAGTGGAACATTTCCAGGAAAAGGAACCAAGATTTGATAAAAGTTATTAAATGTGGTATACTACTGTTATACTTAGTAGTGTGTAACCCAAATTATCACATGCTAATAAATTTAGACCACAGTCTTATTTATTGTGGTTTCAATATACCTAACTACTCTCCTGACAACCCTACCTTAGATATTTTCTCCATATACTCAGAGATAGGATCCCTTTTTAATACATTATCAAGTGAAAATGAAGAGGGAAGTACACTTAACTCTTCTCAAGGTGCCAGGTTTGGCACCACTGGGGCCTAACCTATGGAATCTGAGATGGAAGTAACCCCAGAGATAGTCTAGATTCATCTGGCCAAGAATCTCATTTTTCACTTCCCCCACAAGTGATCAAAGTATTTATGCTTAAAGAAGGATGCAGGGTCACATCACACCCCAAATCTTCCCATTATCTATACTTCTACTTCCTTAATTATCCATCTATTCCCATTATCCATACATTCTACTTCATCAATCATGAATTCTGACATTCTTTTAGATGGCTATAACTTCTGATTGTTCAGGCTATCTCTATGCCTTGCTCTTATAAAACCTGTCCCTCACCCTCATTGAGAGGCTTAATCCCTCCACGTCTTAGTAAATTCTCAAGCAATTAGCCCTACCCTAACTTTGATGTTAAAAATACTATAGTTATCTAGCTCAATTCTTTCCTCTACTATTGAGTCTCTTGGCCTCCCATTTTTTTTTTTTGGCTGTTCATCCCTTGCCAAAGCCCAGCCTTGAGTCACTCCCACTATTGAGTGCTGCTGATCAAACCTAAAGGAAACCATGCAACTGTACTTAATAAGCACACTGTAATTTCATTTATTCAGCTTCAACTGGTACTTCAGGAGAGCAATCAGGTCATACAATACATAGATCACTAGACTTAAAGTTAATATATATCCTGCCTCAAATATTTATTAGTTGTGTGGCCCCGGGCAAATTCCATAACTTTTCTGGCTCTAGTTTCCTCATCTGTAAAATAAGGTGGTTGTTCCTGATGGCCATTATAGTCTTCTCCTGTTCTAAATCTATGATCCTAAGATTTTCCTTCTATTCCTACTTAATTGTTTCCACATCTTGCTTCCTACAGAGCTATTCCAAACTCATGCTTCACACATCTCCCTTTCCATCTCTCTCATTTGAAACTTCACAAGCTACTTCTCTGAAGGAATTAAAGCCATTATTTATAAGCTTCCTCTTATTTCTTTCTCTTCATCTTGTAATCCCTTTTACTTCATTGCCAAGTCTCCTTTCTTTCAAGCTCAGGTAATGAGGTGACCTCTTTCCCTGCCAAAGTCAAGCTCCTTACATGTTATTGATCTGATTCACTCTGATCTTTACTACTCCTTTCTGTCTTCAAATATGCTCAAGTATGCTCAATCCCTTAAAAAAAAAACTTCACTAGATCTTACAATGACCTCAAGCTATCATCTCATATATTTCTATATATCTGTTCCCTTTCTCAATAAATAAAAATCATCATCATCATCATCATTACCATCTACACTCATTGCCTCAATTTCTTCTCTTACTTCTAAAACCTTTACAAACTGTCATCTCATCTCATCATTCAACGGAAACACACTTTCTAAAGTAACCAGTGTTCTTTTTGAGCCAAATGGGCCCATTCTTTGGCCTAGTTGGGACAAATGTGATGGACTTTTATCAGTGCTGATTTTTCTGGAACTCTCTCCTGTGTTGGACACTACTGACTATCCATTTTACTAGGCACTATGGATACAATGAAATGCAAAAACATTCCCTGACTTCATGAAGCTCACAGAGACATATAAATAATCAGGTACATACAAAATGTATCTGGATAAGATGGAAGGTAATCTGGGAAGCCAGGGCACTAGGAGATAAGGAGAAGGGATAAGAAAGGGCTTCCTAAAGAAGATGGGATTTAAGCTGACACTTGAAGGAACCTAAGGTAACTAAGAGAGAGAAGTGGGCAGGGAAAGCATTCCAAACATGATGACATCCAATACAAAAGCAAAGAGATAGAGTATGGAATGTCATTTACTAGAAAATGTTACTTTTCCTCATTTTCCTACTACATGTTTAAGTACTTCATCTCAGTCTCCATTGCTGGTTCATTCTCCCCATCATGTTCCTTCCCTATGGATGTTAGCCAAGGCTCTATCCTGGGCCTTCTTTTATTTTTGTACACACACTCTTGGTGACTTGCTCTATCAAACACCATGGGTTTAGTCCTCATCTATATAAAGATTACTTACTACTCTATATGTTTATGCTCAGTTGTCACCAGATCTCCAGTCCTAAATTTGCAACTGACTATTGTTTTCAAAATTGTAAGTCAGTTAACTAGCATTAACTAGCACCTACTGTGTGATGGCCACTATACTTAGCACTACATGTCCTGGACACTTCAAATCAAGGTGTCCAAAACTGAACTCATTACCTTTCCAAAGGAAACTTACTTCTCAAAACTTCCTTATTTCTGTCGCAGGCACCCTAATCCTTCCAGTTTCATACTTGTTAGCCTCACATATCTAATCAGACACCAAATCTTTCTATCTCCACAGAATCCCTTGAATCCAATCTCTTCTCTCAATCCAATGTCAATCAACAAGTTATCTATTACGAACCAGGCACTGTGGTAGTGATTCAGAGTATGAGTACAAAGAATTAAACAAATCATTCCCAGTGAGCTTACATTATAGTAGGAAAGAAAACAAGAAAAAAATAAGACATGTGGCACATATATTAAGTTAATCAATGACAACTTACACAAGAGTTAAATACAAAATAGTTCAGGAAAGAGGAAAATGGTTGGATGTAGCAAAGTCTTTGTACAGAAGATGGAACCTGATAGAAATCTTAAAAGAAAAAAGGGATTCTATGAGGAAGAGGTAAGTAGAGAGTGAACTTCAGGCATGGGGGATGGCCAGTGTAAAGGCAAAGAGGTGAGAGATGTAGTATCCTTTTTGAGGAACAAAGAAAAAAATCAGTTTTCCTGTATCACAGAGTGTGGGAGAGAGAGCAATATATAATGAGACTAGAAAGATAACTTGGGGCCAGGTCCTGAAGGGTTTAAAAATCAAACAAAAGACTTTGGACAATATTCTAGAAGCAATAGGAAGCCACAGAAGTTGATTGATACATAGATATATCTGCACTTAATAAATATTATTTTGTCAGGAATGTGTAGAATGGACCTGGATAGGGAGAAAGTTGAAGTAGTTGAACCAATTAAGAGACTATTTCAATAAACTAGACAAGAGATGATGAAGGGTGATGTCAATGTGCATGTAAAAAAAGGGGCTGTATATGAGAGGTGTCTTGAAGGTAGAAATAGCAAAATTTGGTAACTGATCAGATAGATATGTGGAATGAGAAAAAGTGAGAAGAGGAGAATGCCAAGATTATAACTTGGATTATGGTGGTCCCTTTGGAACAAATAGGGAAATTTGGAAGAGGAAAGAGTTTAGGGGAAAATGTAAAGAATTCAGTTTTATATGTAAAGGCATTGACCTCTGCAAGAATGGGCATTTCTTTGTCAGAAACTGCTGGAAAGAAGAGAGTGAGAGATGATGTCTTGGATTTTAAAATGAGAATAATGGGTGAAGAGGGAGCTCACATCTAATACACTCAATTTTTTTTTCAGGAAAATAAAAAGTAAACTCCTCATCTGAGAGAGTAGGCAGAGAAGGGCATGTGGGAGACCTGAGGAGGGAAAGTATTCTTTGCAATAGCTTCTGTGGAGAGTGCTATGAAGGAAATCAATTAGGTAAGAATACAAGGGTTGCCTTCCTACAATGAAGGCTCAATTGAAGTCGAGTAGCATCAATTTGTAATGTACTCGGTGAACAGGATTGTAGGACTTCCTCTACCAGTGTATTTAAACTTATAACTTCTTTCCTAGGAGATTGTAACAGCCTCCTAAGTAATCCTCCTGCCTCAATTTTCTCTCCACTACAGTATCCTACATACTGCTGACAAAATGATTTTTCTTTAGTGTAGTTTTGACAATGTCACTTCTCTACTCAATAAACACCACTGAACTCTGTTACCTCTAGGACAGAATATAAATTCCTCTGTTTAGTTTTTAAAGCTCTTCACAACTTTGTCCTAATTTCTCTTTCCTTCCTCATTATCAGTTTGTCCTTCTCCCTCATTCTACAATCTAGCCAACAAGGCATCATTGTTCTTCACACATGACATTCCATATCCCCTCTCTATGTCTTTGCACTGGTTGTACTCCATACCAAGAATATATTCTATCTGTCCTATAGCATTTTTTTTTCTTTTTGGTGAGGCAGTTGGGGATAGGTGACTTGCCCAAGGTCACACACCTATTAAGTGTCATGTGTCTGAGACTGGATTTAAACTCATGTCATTCTGACTTCAAGGCCAGAGCTCTATCCACTGCACCACCTAGATGTCTCCACATTCTTTTTTTCTTTAAAGACACAGTTCAAGGGAAAAGATTCTAGGAAGATGGTGGAGTAAGATGGGAAATATTGGACTGTCTGAAATTTTCCCACAAAGATAATAAAAATATTGCCTCAAAGGGGATTTTGAGCAGCAGAAACAATTAAAAGTCAGGGTAAAGCCATTATCCTCCTAAGACATCTTGGGATAACCTTAAGAAAACCTCAGAGGTGGAGGCCTGACCCAATAGAAATGCAAACACCTCCAGGCAGATTCTGCTGAATCAATAAACAACAAGCCTGGGGACAGGGAGCATCCTGACTGCAGCAACTTTCACCTCATGGAAAGTGTGGGGGTTGGACATCTAAGCAGAGGAAGATTGAGGGACCTTCTGCAGTTGCTGGATGCCAGGCACAGGTGTGTTGACCAGTTGTGGTCCTGGGATGCAGCTGTGTGTGAAGAGAACACATGCTTAGTGAGTGTTGGAGCAGAGGGGTAGGGGTGCTGCTGTCTGTGGACAATCACAAGAGAGCAGAATCCCTGGTTTTGGTTTGGTAAACTGAAGTTTCCAGCCATAGGATAGACCACAGAGAGCAAGAGTGTTTGCAATGACTGTGTGTATATCTAGGGGCCCTAGTCTTGGTTCAGGGGTTGAGAGGAGTGCTTGAGGTCTGGTTCCCAGAAAGAGCTAAGAAAACAATGGTATGTAAAACCTGAAGCCTGAGGCATCATCCTTGGGACTAGAACTTGACTATAACAATAAGCTAACAATAACAACAACAATAATGATAACAATGAGTAAGCAAAGGAGAAAAAACCCAATCAAAGATAAGTCCTATGGGGACAGAGAAGATCTGGGCTCATAATCAGAAGAAGATAGTGAAGCTGAAAGGAAAAAAAAAACACTCCAACTTCAAGGAAAAATGTCAAATAGTCACAAAAACCCCAAAAGAGGTCTTGGAAGAACTTAAAAAGGACTTTAAAAATCAAAAGAGAGAGGTTGAGGAAAAACTAAGTAAAAATAAGAGCAATCCAAGAAAATTATGAAAAGAAAGTCAACCAACTAGAAATAAAGATCCAAAAACTTAAGGAAGAAAACAATTTATTAAAAAACTAGAATTGGGCAAGGGGAAGACATCAAGAAATAGTAAAACAAAAACAACAGTAGAGTAAAACAAAATAAAAAGAATGGAAAAAAATTTTAAAAAGATGAAACATCTTATTAGAAAAACAACTGATCTGGAGAATAGATCAAGGAAATACAATATAAGAATTATTTGACTTCCTGAAAATTATGATTAAAAGAAGTCTAGATTGGTATTATAAGAAATTATTAAAGGAAATTGAAATGAAGGGGTAAAATTGAAATAGAAAAAATCCACCTATCACCTCCTGAAAGAGATGCCAAGATGAAAACTTACAGGAATTTCATAGCCAAGTTTCAAAATTCCCACATTAAGAAGAAAATGCTACAAACAACAAGAAAACAATAATTTAAATACTGTGGAGCTACAGTTAGGATAACACAATATTGAGTAACCTCTGCATTAAGAGATCAAAGGACTTGGAACATTATATTTCATATAGCAAAAGAGCTCAGTTTGCAACCAAGAATAACTTACCCAGCTAAGTTGAGTATCATCTTGAATGGGGGGGAAATGGATATTTAGTGAATTGAAAGATTTTCAGGCATTCATAGCAAAAAGACCAGAATTTGATGGAAAATTTGAAAAAGATCTAGGAGAAACATTAGGTAAACATTAGAGACCAATTATAAGGGACTCAGCAGGTCAAACTGTTTCTTTCTTATATGGGAAAATGTTTTCTGTACTCCTAAGATTGTCATCATTACTTGGGTAGTTTGAAAGATCATACATTGATAAAAGTGTTGGGGTTAAGTATGATGGGATGATTCTTTAAAAAAATAAAATTAGGTAGGGAGAGGTAAAATGGAGTAATACAAATGAGGCATGAATGGAAGAACTATTACAATGGAAGCAGGTGGGGGTGGAGGGCTGGTAGTGGTGGAATCTTACATGGTAACTGGATTGAAGAGGGAATAATATTTACATCTAGAAGAACATAAAAGTATTCTGAATTTATAAAGAAATAGGATGGTGAAGGGATACATAAGGAATGGACTTTTGGGGGATGGGACAGATGATAAGGGAGGGATTCTTCAAAGGATGGTTAGATTAAGAAGCAGCAGGACAAGGTAGTGGATAGAAGTAAATTAGACACCTAAGGAGGGATAGGCTAAATAGATGAGAAGGATAAACAGTGAGGAAAAATAGTATGGAGAGAAATACACAAATTCGTAATTATAACTTTGAATGTGAAAGGGATGAACTCACCTATAAAATAGAAATAGCAGAATGGATTAAAAATCAGAATCCAACAATATGTTGTTTATAAGAAACACAATTAAAAAATGAGAAATACAGAGCTAAAAGGTTGGAGTAGAATTTATAATGCTTCAGCTGATGTAAAAAAAAGCAGGGAAAGCAATGATGATCTGAGACAAAGTTAAAGCTAAAATAGATTTAATTAAAAGAGATAAACAGGGAAACTACATCATATGTCACTAATATTATCGAATATTGTTTTTAAAACTCTAGTAATAGCAATATGATATATAATAGCAAACTGAAAGAATGAGAACAGTAAATAAGGTAATAAACTATTTCTTTTTGAACTTGACATGATGATATATTTGGAAAATACTAAAGATTCAACTAAAAAAAATTAATTGAAATAATTAATAATTTTAGCAATGTAGAAGGATATAAAATAAAACCACATAAGTCATTAGCATTTTTATATTTCACCAACAGAACCCTGCAAGAAGAGATAGTAAGAGATGACCCATTCAAAATAACTGCAGATAGTATAAAATACCTATAAATATATATGTCTGTCTAAACAGATCCAGGAACTACATGAATAAAATAATAAAACACAACTTGTAAAAATAAAGTCAGATTTAAATAATTGGAGAAATATTAATTGTTAATAGGTAGGCAAAGTAAATATAATAAAAAGACAGTTTTTCCTAACTAATCTATTTATTCAATGTCATTCCAATTAAGTTACCAAAAAATATTTTAGTGAGTTAGAAAAAAATAATAAAATCCATTTGGAAGAACAAAAGGTGAGGAATTTCTTACTTCTTTGTAGGGGGGTGGAGGTGGGGTGGGGTAGGATGGAGTGAGGCAATCAAGGTAAGTGATTTGGCCCAGGTCAGTGCTTTATCCACTGTACCCCTTAACTGCCCTTAAAGTTAAGAATTTCAAAGAAACTAATGGGAAAAAATGTAAAGGAAGGGGATTTAGTAGCACCAGATTTTAAACTATATTATAAGACAGTAATTATCAAAACTATCTTGTACTTTCTAAGAAATAGATAGGTAGATCAGTAGAACAGAGTAGACATACAATACATAGAAATAAATGATTATAGTAACCTTGCATTTGACTAATATTAAGATTTATGTTTTGGGGATAAGAATTCATTATTTGTTAAAAATTGTTAGGAAAGCTAGAAAAGTCTGGCAGAAATTAGGTGTAGATCAATATCTTAAACCATTTACCAAAACAAGGTAAAAATAGATACAGTACCTAGATATAAAGGAAAATATCACAAAAAATCAGAAGAATGTGGAATGAGGCATGAGAAGGCTCTCATCAGACTTATGGATAGGATAACAATTTATTAATAAACAAGAGATAGTGCAAATTGTGAGGTATAAAAGGGACAATTTTTATTACTTTAAATTAAAAATTTTTTGCACAAATAAAACCAATGTTGGTTGTTGTCATTCATTTTCAAAGAGAACCAAAATGACATTACTATGGTACAGTCAAGTTACAGTGTGTCCAACTATGGCTGATCAAACCAATACAATCTCACACACAGATCAGGCACAAATAGTGCATATGAACATTTGGGGTGGATTCTCTAAATTTGTATATCTCACATTTGTTTTGAGCTCCTTCAGTTTTGCTTTGAATATAGAGCACAGAACCTCTGCAGGGGCGTGATGCTGGGAAGTCCTTTGCCAGTGTCTTCCATGTCACCTAATAAATTTCTGAGTTCTTCAGAGAGAATTTGATAATGTCACTTCTTGACCACCATGTGAGCACTTGTCTTGTGTAAGTTCTTCATAAAATAATCTTTCTGGCAAATGTACATTTGGCATTTGAACTTAAAACCAATGTAGCCAAGATTTGAAGGAAAGTAGAAAATTGGAGGGAAAAATTTTATAGACATTCTCTCAGATAAAAGTCTCATTTCTCAAATATACAAAGAACTTTGTGTGAAATTTATAAGAATATGGGTCATTCCCCAATTGATAAATTGTCAAAAGATGTGAAGAGACAGTTTTTTGATACAAAAGTCAAAATTATATATACTCATATGAAAAAATGCTCTAAATTATTATTGATTAGAGAAATGCAGATTAAACAACTTTGTGATATCATCTTCACCTTCCAGATTGGCTAAAATGATAGATGGCATTCAATTGGGGAATGGCTAAACTAGCTGTGGTATATGATTGTGATGGAATACTACTGAGCTATAAGAAATGATGAAATGGTTGGTTTTAGAAAAAAAATGGAAAGACTTGCGTGAAATAATGAAAAATGAAATGAGCAGTACCAAGAAAATGTTGCACACAGTAACAGAAATATTCTCCTAAGAACAACTTTGAATAACTAATTCATCTTAAGTATCATAAATACTCAAACCAATTATAAAGGACTTACAAAAGAAGATGCTATCCACCTCCAGAGAATGAACTGGTGAACAGATGTATAGTATGGTTGTATAATGCATGTGTGTGTGTGTGTGTGTGTGTGTGTGTGTATGTAGTTTGTGTTTAATTATAGTCTTCTTTAGGGCAGAATGGGGAGAGAGGGAGAAAAAATAATAAAAAGTGTATAGTATAGAATAAAAGAAAACTTAGAAGAAAGCACAAAAAGCAGGGTAGCTTTGAAAGCAAAGTATAGTATTTATTATGTTTTTTTAAGGTAAACAGTATCAAACAAACTCATGGCTTTATACTGCATCCTCTCTATGTTTGCTTGTGTACATGAAAACATTCTCTATGTTGGGCTGTGTACATGGAAATGTTCTTTTTTTTTTGTCTTTTTGTATTTAAGCTCAAAATGAATAAAAAAATTAAAATAGACATGGTTCAAACACCATCTCTACATTAAACCTTCCCTAATACCCCCTAACTGCTAGAAGTTCATCTCTCTGAGTACCTCCACCACAATCTAAGAACTGGGTTCCTTTATACATTGAAAGCATTGGCCTGTTACATATGTCAGAGAGGTTTCAATTCCAAAGACAATGTTGAAAAGTCCTTACTGATCCTTGACTGTTAGAAAGGCATTGTGGAAAGACAATTGTGGTATGATTTTCATTTATATTATCACTTTCAAGTGTTCAAAGTATTTGATAATTCATGATATTTATTGTATTCATTATATTTAAATTTAATCAATGTATGCTTATATATGCATATAGGCAATATGGATAACATGAATACATACACCATATATGTCTGTTTATGCATGATAAAATATATACATATATGTGTGTATACACACAAACACACACTTGGGAGAAAGAATTGTTTCATTTATTTTATTTGTATCCACAGTGCCCAGGACAGTGCCTGAAACATAATAGGCACTTATTAAATCTTTGTTGATTGAATGATGAATTGAAGAGCTGCAATGATGGGGAATTAAGTGATCTCCCAATGCAGCCCATTCCAATTTTACTTGATCTTAAATAATAGAAAGTTTTTCTTTATATTAATTTGAAAACTAAAGCTCATTTCCTACCTCCTTTCTTGCTATGCGTTATCACTTCCCCATAATTTCAGTGAGTACAGTTGTTTAAGAGCACTATACTCAAACAAGTAGCAGAAAAGAGACACAAATATGAACTAGTTGAAAAGAGGACTAAATTTGGAGACAGAAAACTGGGCCCAATTCCTGGCTCTGTTCCTCCCTACCTGTCTGCTCTTGAGCAAATCATTTGATCTTTTGGAGCTTTGATTTCCTTATCTAAAAAAATTAAGGTTTGAATCAAAATGATTTCATGATCCCCAAAGATTTGGGTCAACTATTTTTTATAGAGCTGTAACATTTCCCTTCCCCTGCAAGTAATTCCACTCTTGTGGGAACTAGAGATGCATGAAATTCTATAAATAGCTCTGAATTCATTTAACATTCCCCTCTCCCCCACCAAAATCCTAGAACTGGGTTACTTTTCCTTTGGAAAGAATTGACCTGGTGAACAATACAGCCAATAATACATGTCACAGAAGTTTCAATTCCAAAGACAATGCTTAATAGGTTCTTCTTATCCTTAACTATTAGAAAGGCACTATGGGAAGGCAATTGCCATATGATTTTATAATTATATATCATTTCTAGGTATTCAAAGTATTGAATGTTATTTCATTTGATCATCACAATGGTCCTGTGATATAAATGCTATTATTATCTCCATTTTGCAGATGAAGAAACTGATAACCAGTGTTATGTAGATTTTTATTGAATTAGGCATTATTTGAAACTAGGTGTTTATGTCTTCCTATCCAAGACTAAATTTGCTATACAATATGTTATTGTATAGTAAAATCCCTAGCCTAGGAGTCAACTCTATTTCTACCTTGGTCAGTAACTGGATGTCTGATCTTGAGCAAGTCATTTAAATTTTTTGGATCTCAGTTTCTTCATCCAAAAAATCATAGGATCACATATGTAGATCCAGAAGAGACTTCAGCTTAAATCTAGTCTTGCTCATGGTTACATAGGTGATAAGCATCAGAAATGATATTTGAACCCTGGTCTTCTGACTACACATTTAGTTCTCTTTCCACTCTAGTACACTGTCTCAATAAAGAATGAATGTAAAGGAATTCAACTGTGGCCATTTGAACTAGATGATTTCCATGATCTCTTAAAACTTTTAGACTCTATTGTTTTCATTGTTCTCTTAAAAATGTTTTACTGATATATTTTGTTTTTACAATATAAATATTTACAGATTACTCCCATTTTGTAAGAGGTCTCTTGTAACAAAGTAAAACAGTTAAAAACTAATAAAATGACCTCCACTGAAAAGCATGAAACAATTTACATGTGACAGACTCCAACTCTCTTCTAAAAAAAAAAAGAAATCTACAAATCTACTTCTCTCATCACCACCCCATAAGAAAATAACAAACAAAATTATTGTGACACACATGCATAGTCAAGCAAAACAAATGACCTCAATGGTTGTATATCATGTATGTATGTATATACGTATACATGCATATATCTATATTTATACATTTATACGTGTGAGAGTATTTTATTCAATACCCTAAGTCATTACCTCTTTGTCATAGCATGTTTCATTATTGGTCCTTTGGAATCATGAATGGTCATTTACTTGACCTTACTTCATATACCTTTCAAAACTGTTTGCTTTTACAGTGTTGTTGTTGAATATGTTGCCCTCCTGGTTCTCATCATTTTGTTTTTCATCATTGTGTAAAAGTCCTTTAAATTTTTCATTTTTTTTGTAACACTGATGTCCTAATATAAATTCTTCTTCTGGTTCTACTCACATCACTCTGTATCAGTTCATATAATTTATTCCATGTCTTTTTGAAATAATCTGTTTCCACATTTCTTAAGGCATAATATCATTCCATCACATTCCATCATCACAACGTAGCCATTTATTTTTTATGAGAATTTACTTAGTTTCTAGGGTTTTGTTTTGTTTTGTTTGCCACCATAAATTAGAGTTGATTTTAGCATTTTGTACATAAAGGACCCTTTCCTTCTCTTTGATCACATTTGGGTATAGATCAAGCAAAGGTGCAGCTATGTCTATGGGAAAGCATAGTTTATTATTTTTCATTTATAATTCCAAATTGCCCTTCACAATAGTTCTATGAATTTGGAGGTCCACAATAGTGCATAAATGTTCTTGTTTTCCCATAACCCCTCCAACATTTATCATTTTCCATTTTTATCATCTTTGTCACTTTAGGGTATGCAAGGTAGAATCTTGTAATTGCCTTAAAGTGTATTCCTATAATTAGTAGTGATTTTAAGTATTTTTATATAGCTATGGATAGTCCATGTTTCCTTGATTCAGTTTTGTCTATTTATTTCTTTAGACCACATATCAATTAGGTGAGAACATTTTTTCCTATATAGTTGAATCTTTTCTTTATATATGTTGGAAAAGAGATTATTATCAGAAAAACTTAATATAAAGATGTCCCCCCAGTTAACTGTTGCTTATTTAATCTTAATTTTATGAGATTTCTTTGTTCAAAACTTTTAAAAATTGTATTTAATCAACTTAATTCATTTAATGTTTGGTGACCTTCATTATTCCTTGTTTGATCATAATTTTTTCTCCTATCCATAGATCTAATAGATATTTTTACACATTTCTCTAATTGATTTAGCATATGATCTTTTATATCCAGGTCCCATGTGGAGCTTTGTGTAAGGTATGAGATGTTTGTATAAAACTAATTTCTTCCAGATTACTACCCAATTTTCCAAAAAATTTTTTAAATATGAAAAAAAATACCAATGCCCTTGTCCCACTAGCTCAGATCACTTTAAGAAGCCGGAAGGAATACCTTGATCACCTCCTGAAAAAGAAAACATTATCAGGAAAGTCATTGTCAAAATCCAGAGCTTCCAAACAAAACAAAACCATACAAATATACTTCAAACAACCAGAAAGAATTTGAATATTATAGAACCACAAGCAGGATCACATAAGATTTAGTGGCTATCACCTTAATGGAGCTGCAAAATGTGATTTTCTGAAAAATAAAGATCAAAAACCAAAAATAACAGAACAGTGTTAATAGAAAAAAATAACAAAAAATAACAATTACAGAACAAAAATAAGAGAAGCAGAACAATTAAGTATGTTTTTCCCTACCAAAAAAAAATGTAAGTTCAATGAAATTGAGGAATTTCATATGTCATGAGGTAATTTTAACAAAAGGGTAAACCAAGGCAATTCTCCAAGCAACATATTATTTATAAACAGAGTCAAGCAACCTGATGATAAAGGGATCAGTGGGCTGCTTCCATTGATACCAAAGACCCAGAGTGAGGGCCAACAGGGCATTTTAAACCTAGGCATGTCTTCCTTCTGATTGGCTTGACATTACACCATTGGGACCTCCCCTGGCAAAGGCAAAGCTATCCAAGTTGGTAGACATTTTAATAAGGAGATAGATTAAGAGTCCTCAACTCCTCCCTATTATTTCATTTTGAGGGGTATGAAGAATGCTAGTCCTCAGGTGATAAGATTAGTCTGTAACTAAGGAAAATGTCTTGGCCTCCAGATGCAGCTGATTACACCCCCTTCTGACACTCAAGGAATGCTAGTTGCTTTATGATACCCAGCTGCCTCCCACTGAAACAAAAGACATCTCAATAAGGTTCTTCCTGGTTTCATGTCCCCCAAGTAGACCAAGTAACCCTAACTTTGATTAGAAAGCAAGGACAAGAGTCTTGTCCCCTGGGGTGGGCCTAGCACAAGCTGGCTAAAGAGCAGATGCCTTAGGGGCTGGAGGCACACCCTTCAAAAACTGCCTGGCTTCAGAAATGGGATCTGACAAAATGAGGAAAAGGATGGATCACAGATTACTATTGGTTATGAAATTACAGCATAATATTAATTTTTCTCTCAAATATTAAAAAACTGGAATTTAGGAGAAACTTGGAAATATAGTTACTTAAGAAATGAGAAAAATTTTAAAAAGCTAAACACAAATGAATAATCAGAAGGTATTTTATAAGGATAAACTTTTCACATTCTAATGGGGCGGTGTTACAAGGGTTCTTATATAATCCTAATGTCACAAGAGGTCATAGAGATAGTCAATTGAGACAGAAGATTGTAAATTGTTTTGTTATATATTTTTTAAGATATTGCAACAAAATTGTTACAATTGAATTGTTTTGTTATATTTTTTTTAAGATACTGTAACAAAAAAGAAAAAGAGGGAGGATTTGTTAAGGGGAAAAAAGAGTAAAAAATGATGGAGGAATTTAATAAGACACATAATCAGGTTGTGGAAGTAGAAGTAGAAACATTAATTCCATTCTTTCCTAAAGTGCTAAGAAACATAGGAGAATTAAAAAGGAAAATGATCTGTAGTATAACAAAGAAGTAGCAATTTACTAAAATGTACCTTCACTCAACTCAAGTTTTTGGAAAATGGAGTTAACCTAGGGACCAGGTGGCACATTAGAATTGCACTTTACTAATTGGACCACTAATATTCAGAGAGATTTGGGATTCAAACATGTATGAAGTTGTTCTTATAAAGTATTACATACAGTAAGAGAAATGCACCTATGTACACATTACCCTACCTTAAAAATGCTATAATTTAAAATAAATGGTCATTGCTGGTGTCTCAGAAGCTTACATGCTTACATGAATAGCAGTGGTAGTAGAAAAATGATAGAATTGAAGTCAAGGGACCTGGATTCAAAACTCACTCCTGCTATTAATGAGTTTGATGAACATGGGAAAGCCACTTCATTTCTTTTTGTTTGAATTTTCTAATTAATAAAATGAGGAGAGTTAGATTAGATTATCTCTATGGTCCTTATCAGCACCAAAACATAGGCTCATGCTAAATAAATTATTTAGTATTGTCTCACCAAAGTAGATAGTCATCTTCCTGGCAAAATTGTAGTGTCATTAAGATTTCCAACCCAATCATTAGTAGGCAAGCACCAACACCAGGACCCCTGAGTGCCTCAGTAGGGAGAGGGGAACCAGTGGAAACCAGTTCAGAAAACCACCATGTGCCATTGTGTTCTCCAGCAGCCAAGTCTCTGGGTACCTCAGCAAAACTCTGGGAAGCACAACTCCAAGAGGGAAATCTCCAGGGAGAGAAACATTTTCCAGCTGCACAACATTCATTTGCAAGGAGCCAAAGAAAGCAAAAGACCTGTATGAGCAGGCAACCTCCAGGGGTGAGAGTACCCACCCCTACCCCTAGAGCTCCAATGTTGCTGATTCCAGCTCAACACCAGGTGAGCTGCCAGAACCCAACAGCCTCCAACTGCCAGCATATGAGGCCCTAGTACACAGAACAGGGGATCAGGTCCTGGGCTTCTAACACAAGAAGATTGGGTCAGTGCCCTCTGCTCCCCAGAAGGAGAGTGCAATCTTTTTAAAGGCCAGGAAATAAGCAAACACCAAGAGCAAAAAGAAACGTACCATAGATTCCTGTTATGAGAACGGTGAAGATCAAGGCAGAAATACTGAAGAGGACAAGATTGTCAACAAACCCACATCTGAAACCTCAAAAGGGACTATAAACTGGTCTGAAGCCCAAAAGGCCTTCTTAGAAGAGGTCAAGAAGGATTTTAAAAGTCAAATAAGAGAGGTAGAAGAAAAATTTGGAAAAGAAATGAGAGGTATGCATGACAGAGTCAATAGCTTGGAAAAGGAAGGACAAAAATTAACTGTAGAAAACAAGTCCCTAAAAAATACAATTGGCTAACTGGAAAAAAGTACACTGAAGAAAACAAGTCCCTAAAAAATACAATTGGTCAAATGGGGAAGGAGGTGCAAAATCTAATAGAAGAAAACAATTTGTTAAAAATTAGAATTGGGCAAATGGAAGCTAATGACTCTATGAGAGAGCAAGAATCAGTCAAAGAGAAACAAAAAAATGAAAAAATAGATAAAAATGTAAAATACCTCATTGGTAAAACAACTGACCTGGAAAATCAATCCAGCAGAGAGAATTTAAAAATTATTGGTCTACCTGAAAACTACAATGAAAAAAAGAGCCTGGAGAGTATCTTTCAGGAAACCATAAAGGAAAACTGCCCTGAGGTACTAGAACCAGAGAAAGAATCTACAGATCATCTCCTGAAAGAGATCTCAAATTAAAAATGCCAAGGAATATAGTAGCCAAATTCCAAAATTACCGGATCAAAGGGAAAATAACATGAGGGGCCAGAAAGAAACAATTTAAATATCATGGAAACACAGTCAGAATTTCACAGGAACTTGCAGCTTCTACATTAAAAGACTGTAGGGCATGGAATATGATATTCTATAAGGAAAAGGAGTTTGGATTACAGCCAAGGATCAACTACCCAGGGAAAATGAGCAGGATCTTTCAGGGGAGGAGATGGATATTCAATGAAATAGAGGACTTCCAAACTTTCCTGATAAAAAGACCAGAGCTCAACAGAAAATTTGATCTTCAAATACAAGACTGAAGAGAGACATAAAAAGGAAAACGGGACAGAAAGATACAGCATGTTATTAATAAGGGCAAACTGTTTACATCCCTACAAGGGAAGATGATACTTGTGACTCTTGAGAACTGTATTATTATTATCATAACATGTTAAAGGGGTATACATAAAAGGGGATATAAGTTGACTTTGCTGTAATGATAAAAAAAATCTAATCAAGTGGGTTAAATGGATCCAAGTAAGTGGATTAATCTGATCTAAGATGTACTGAGAGAAAAGGAAAGGAGGAGGCAGACAAGGGTAGATTACATTATAAGAAAAGGCACAAAAACCTATTACAACAGAGAGAAAGAAGGGAAGGAAATGAGCATTGTTTGAACCTTACTCTCATCAGATTTGGCTGTAGAAGGGAATAACATAATCTGTTAGGTATAGAAATCTAACTTCTCCTATAGATAGTAGGAGGGAAAGGGGGAAAGAAAAGGGAGGAGAGAATAGAAAGGAGGGAAAAAGTAGTAAGAGTAAAGGGGAAGACTGAAAAGGGAGGAGGCGGGACTGAGGGAGGCAGTGGTCAAAAGCAAAACACTAGTGAGAAGGGAAAAGGAGAAAGAAAAGCATAAACAGGGGGGAGGAAAGGATGGAGAGAAAGACACAGAGAAATCATAACTGTGAATGTGAATGGGATGAACTGTCCCATAAAATGGAAGCAGATAGGAGAATGGATTAAAAACCACAAAATAAACAAGAAAGAAGTTAAGGAGGTGAATAGAATATTAGGAAAATTAGATATGGTAGACTTCTGGAGAAAATTGAATGAGTATAGAAAGGAATATACTTTTTTTCTCAGTGTTACATGGGACATACATAAAAATTGACCATGTATTATGGCATAAAAACCTCACAATCCAGTGCAGAAAGGCAAAAATATTAAATGCATCCTTTTCAGATCATGATGCAATAAAAATTATATGTAATAAAGGGCCATAGGAAGATAGACTAACAACAATTGTGAACTAAATAATCTAATCCTAAAGAATGATTGGGTCAAGCAACAAATAATAGAAACAATCAATAACTTCATTCAAGAGAATGACAATAATAAGACAACATACCAAAAATTATGGGATGCAGCGAAAGCAGTTCTTAGGGGAAGTTTATATTTCTAAATGCTTAAATGAATAAAATAGAGAAAAAGGAGATTAATGAATGGGGCATGCATTTAAAAAAACAGACTAGAAGAAGAACAAATTAAAAATCTTAAATTTAATACCAAATTAGAAATATTGAAAACCAAAGGATAGATTAATAAAATTGAAATTAAGAAAACTATTGAACTAATAAATAAAGCTAAGAACTGGTTTTATGAAAAAAATGAAATAGATAAACTTTTGGTTAATTTAATTAAAAAAAAGAAAAAAGAAAACCAAATTACCAGTATCAAAAATGAAAAAGGTGAATTCACCACCAAAAAAAAAAATAAAACAACATTTAGGAACTATTTTGCCTAACTGTATGCCTATAATTTTGACAATCTTGGTGAAATGGTTGAATATTTACAAAAATATAAATTACCCAGATTAACAGAAGAGGAAGTAAAATACTTAAATAACCCCATCTCAGGAAAAGAAATTGAACATGCCATTGATGAACTCCCTAGGAAAAAATCCCCAGGGTCAGATGGATTTACAAGTGAATTCTATCAAACATTTAAAGAACAATTATTTCCAATATTATACACACTATTTTGGAAAATAGGTGAAGGAGGATTCTTACCAGTTCTTTTTATGATACAAATATGGTGCTGATACCTAAACTGGAAAGAATCGAAACAGAGAAAGAAAATTATAGACCAATTTCTCTAATGAATATAGATGCGAAGTTTTTAAATAAAATATTAGCAAATAGATTACAGCAACTTATCACAAGAATAATACACTATGGCCAGGTAGGATTTATAACAAGAATGCACAGCTGGTTCAACATTAGAAAAATTATCAGCATAATTGATCATATCAACAACAAAACTAATAGAAACCACATGATCATCTCAATAGATGCAGAAAAAGCTTTTGACAAAATACAACACCCATTCCTATTAAAAACACTACAGAGCATAGGAATAAATAGAGTCTTCCTTAAAATGATAAGTAGCATCTACCTAAAATCTTCAGCAAGCATCATATGTAATGGGGATAAGCTAGAAGCATTTTCAATAAGATTGGGGTTGAAACAAGGATGCCCATTATCACCACTATTGTTCAACATGGTACTGGAAATGTTAGCTTTAGCAATAAGAGAAGAAAAAGAAATTGAGGGTATTAGAATAGGCAAAGAAGAAGCAAAGCTATCACTCTTTGCAGATGTTATGATTATATACTTAGAGAATCCTAGAGAATCAAGTAAAAAACTACTTGAAATAATAATAATATAATATTATTAAATAATCTTAAATAAACTAATTTAACAAATTAATGATAATAATAAAATAGCAAAGTTGCAGGCTATACAATAAACCCACATAAATCATTGGCATATCTCTGTACTACCCATAAAACCCAATAGCAAGAGATAGGAGGAGAAATTCCATTTAAAGTTACTGTAGACATTGTAATATATTTAGGAGTCTACCTACCAAAATAAACCCAGGAACTCTATGAACACAATTGCAAAACACTTTTCACACAAATAAAGTCAGATATAAATAATTGGAAAAAAAAACATCAGTTGCTCATGGGTAGGCCAAGCTAATATAATAAAAATGACAATTCTACCTAAACTAATTCACTTATTCTGTGCCATACCAATCAAGTACCAAAAATTATTTTATATATAGAGAAAAAAATAATAACAAGATTCATTTGGAATAACAAAAGGTCCAGAATATCAAGGGAACTGGTGAAAAGAAATGCAGGGGAAGGTGACCTAGCAGTTCCAGATCTTAAATTATATTATAAAGCAGCAATCATCAAAACTACTTCGTATTGGCTAAGAAATAGAGTGGTGCATCAGTGGAATAGGTTAGGTATGCAAGACACAGTAGTCAATGACTATAGTTAATAAACCCAAAGACCCCAGCTTCTGGGATAAGAACTCATTCTTTGACAAAAACTGCTGGAAAAACTGGAAAGGAGCATGGCAGAAACTAGGCATAGACCAAAATCTCACACCATATACCAAAATAAAGTCAAAATGGGTTCATGACTTAGATATAAAGGCTGATACTATAAGTAAATTGGTAGATCAAGCAATAGCTTACTTGTAAGATTTATGGAGGACAGAAGAATTCATGACCAAACAAGAGATAGAGAACATTATGAAATGCAAAATGGATAATGTTGATTACATTAAATTGAAAAGGTTTTTGCACAAATAAAGCCAATACAACCAAAATTAGCAGGGAAGCAGAAAACTGGAAAAGCATTTTTACAACCAGTATCTTTGATAAGGGTCTCATTTCTAAAATATATAGAGAACTAAGTCTAATTTATAAGAATACAAGCCATTCCCCAATTGATAAGTGGTCAAAGGATATGAACAAGCAGTTCTCAGATGAAGAAATTAAAGCCATCTATAGTCATATGAAAAAAAATGCTCTAAGTCTCTATTGATTACAGAAATGCAAATCAAAACAACTCTGAGGTACCACATCATACCTATCAGATTGGCCAACATGATAAAATGGGAAAATGATAAATGTTGGAGAAGATGTGGGAAAATTGGAACACTAATGCATTGTTGGTGGAGTTGTGAACTGATCCAACCATTCTGGAGAGCAATTAGAACTATGTCCAAAGAGCTATAAAAATGTGCATACCCTCTGACCCAACAATAGTAATTCTAGGTCTGTATCCCAAAGAGATCATAAAAATGGGAAAATGACCCACATGTACAAAAATATGTAGAGCAGCTCTTTTTGTGGTGGCAAAGAATTGGAAGTTGAGGAGATGCTCATCAATTTGAGAATGGCTGAACAAGTTGTGGTATATGAATGTAATGGAATACTATTGTGCTATAAGAAATGATGAACAGTCAGCCTTCAGAAAAACCTGGAAAGACTTGTATGGTCTGATGCTGAGTGAAGTGAGCAGAACCAGAAGAACATTGTACACAGTGACAGTCCCCTTGTGCGATGACTAATATTCATAGACTTAACCCTTCTCAGTAATGCAAGGATCTAAGACATCTCCAAAGGCCTCATGATGGAAAATGCTATCTACATCCAAAGAAAGAACTATGGAGTTTGAATGCAGATCAAAGCATACTATTTGCTATTTCTTCTTTAACTTCTGTTTTGTTTTGTGTCCTCTTTCTTGTGGTTCCTTCTATTGGTTCTAATTCTTCCTTACAACATGACTAATGTGAAAACATGTGTGATAGGAATGTAAATGTATAGCCTATGTCAGGTTGTGCGCCATCTTGGGGAAAGACATGGGGAGCGAAGAGGGGAAAAGTTTAAAACTCAACAGTTTATGGAAGTCATTGTTGATAAATCAAAATAAATTAATAAAAAAAGATGACTGAAGCAGACACTGTGGAGTGTTTGGAGCCTAGTCAGAAATAGAAGACACTAAGGTCATCCCCTACATCCCAGACCACCTCTAGTCGTCTTGACTCTTGTCTGGTCACTGTACTTTGATGACTCTGAAAGACAGAGTGAGGCTGATGACTTCGTCCAACTCTGCCTTACTTAAATCCAATTCACACATGAGTCAAGACATCACTCTATGATGTTATGGGTTCTCTTTGAAATGAAGCACATGATGATAATGATAATTACAGCTGATATTTATATAGCACCTACCATGTGCTAGGTACTATGCTAAGTACTTTATACATATTATCTCAATTGAGCCTCACAAAAACCATTGAAAATAATATCATCTCCATCTTCCAGATGAGGAAACTGAGGCAAACAGAGGTTAAATGAGTTTTCCAGGTTTAAACAAATACTAAGTGTCTGAGGCTGGATTTGAACTCAAGTGTTCCTGATTCCAGGTCCAGTGCTCTAACCACTGCTCCACCTAGCTGTCCCTAACATATGTACATGATTCATGTATGCTTAAAATGTACAAGAAATGACACAAGCAGATATTAAATAAACATCAATCAAATATTAGTTTAATGTGCAGATAGAAATTTGTGGCTTCTATGTCATAGATTGTGTAGGGAACTCAACGGAATTGGTATATGAGTATGTTTGTAGGGTGTGAGTGGAAAAGGAAAAGTGAACATTTGCAATATTTTTTTCTACTTTTAAGCAATATCTATATGACAACATACCTGAATAAAGAATAGAAATGCAATCAATCATCTGGATGTTTTCAAATACGTTAATGCTTGACATGTTTTCACAGTTGTGATAGGCCAGGGTTCTCCTGAGGTCCCCAATTCTGCCCCCTCCCCATGTAGGTTAGATTAGATTGTTTGCTTTACAAATATCTAGTGAAACTGTTCCAACTTGACTGTCTCAAGGGGCTAAGGCTCAAGCTTCCTGATGTACTTAGGTCGTATTGATGTGGCTTCCTTTTCACTTTAGGGCATAAAAAGGATCACTCACCCTGTAGTCTGGGTTCCTCGGATTTTGCAGCTGCCCCATGGCCCAGGGAGTCACAATAACTTCTCCTACTGAAAAGATTCCTTGCCATATGGGGATGAGGAGAGACAGCCTAAGTTAAGTGCTGAATCATTGTTGAGTTCCCTTTCTCTTCTATGACTTAATAAATCTCTTTTATTAACTATTGAATGATCTACTGAATCTCTCATTTTGTTCCAAAATTTGATCCAAATACCAGAGAATTGACCCTACTATAATAATAAATGCATACCACTTTATGGGGCGGGGGGAGTGTAGGCAGGGAGAAGTTCACTTTTCATCTGAACTATGGGTCATGAAAGCTGACAAACTTACTGAAACTCTGTCCTTTAATATTCTCCCCAGAAAAAGGTTTCGATAATATGCCTGGTGTTACAGTCCAACTGTCTTGTCCTCTAGGGACCTGTGACCTCATTTTGGCACCTTATCTTCATTTAAAAATAAAATTAGCATATAATTTAGTTCTTAATAATCTGCTGCACATAATGGTATTAGTGAGTTACTGGCATATTCTCAATAGGTATCTGCCTTTGGCCATTTTTCACATAAGCCCATACAGTGGAATGATACTTAAAATTATCTCTTACCAGGAAAGGATTACCATTTGTCAAGCAGTGGGAGTCACAGTTCTAAGCCCTCCCCAGAGAGATCTAGGGACTTTTTTTTCTAATAATGCCTAACACATTGCATTCAAATGGGGAAGTAGAGTTATCTGTCTCACTCTTTTATTTTTCTTTAATAGACCACATAAAAATATTTATGAGAGCAAGGTGGAGATAATATGACTGTAAGGAATTTACTAACTAAATGCTATGTGCTTGTGAAATTTAAAAATAATTTAAAATAAAATGTTCTGATTAAATATTTATTGATAGTTATCTACATTTTAAATGTCACTGTCTAAAACATTTGGTATTAGATATTTGACATTTTCAACAATCTATCACTCAGAAAAGTGAGAATCACATAGCATATTCTTGATAAAAATATATTGTGTATATTTCAATATGTATTGTGTACTATCTACAAAAGATACATGTGTGCATGCACACATACACACACACTTCAATGGCTCTGTTATCTCACTGATATGGGTACTCTAGTTTCAATAATATTATGGATCACTACCCATTCATACCTTCTCATGCCATCATTCTACAATCAATCTAGAATTACTAAGTGACGCTACACTCCAGGCATTGTGCTAGCAGCTAAAGGCATAATGACAAAAAGTGAAATAATTCCTGTCCTAAAGAAGCTTACATTCTGGAGAAAATGGCAATATGGCCATATATTGACATGTACAAAACATATATACGTTAACATTACCAGGGAGAGGCATCAGCAGGTGAAGCACTCAGTTGCTTCTCTGTGTATACTACTAAATCCTACTGTAGCAAGTAAGCTCTGGCTTCACAACCCAAGAATCAGGCTACTTACATTTTCTTTTTGGGGTTCTTGGATTGCCATGAAGAATTTAGGATGTTTCTCCTCTAATGCTCTTGACCCAATCCCCAACTAATTGTGTTTTCCTTTTATTTAGATATTGTTGACTAGTACCCCAGTTCCATTTAATCACTTAATGTCAACGAGCTTTAACAAAGATCTATGTACTTCAAAGTTAGAGCAAGAACAAAAGTACAGACATTTCTGCCTAGCACCTTGGGGCTATTCTTCCTTCTGCTACCTTCTTCTCTAAGTAGAGTGAGCTCAGACCTAGTGTAGTTCCTACATAGTATCAGTCTTCCTAAATTCACTCCCAAATGCATTATTGTTGATGCCTCCACATCTCAGCTACCAGAGGTTATTTCTAATTCCTTGGAGCATTGATGCTGGTGTGGCTGTAAAATGCAGAATGGATTTCAACATCCAGAATCCCAGACCTTAGTTGGTTCACAAAGGCTCATCTTCATGACCATTCAAAACTCAGAACCTCCATATTAATTTTCTCTACCTAACATGAAATAACAAACTCCAAGGAAAGCAAAAAACTGAAGCCTATTTTGAAAGTCACACGTAGACTTTGGAGGGGATATGGTTCAAGGTCTTTCCCCTCACAACACTGCCTTTCATTGGTTTCTCTCAGCAAAGAAGTAAAACCAGGAGCATAGATCTTCCAAGAGAGAACAGTTGAACATATGGCTAAGACAATGGTCTAATGCCACTTGAAGCCACTCTCAGTTCTGGTTGCACAGCCACCTAAAAAAGACTTCTTTTAGCCATGTGATTAACACAACACAACTAGCTACAGAACATGCACACATGCTCCAATCTCTCCAAGCTCCTTGTTCTAGACATTATCACAACTCTATTGGAAGCAGGTAATTCATTCCTTGTTCACGTGGAGTATAGAATCTTGGGTATTTTGCACATGTGCTAATCCTCTCATATTATAAATGGTTTCTAAGCAACATGTGTGACTCCTTATTTGAAGTCTTTTTGTAGTCCATGGGAAATGATATAACAGTCAGGCTTGATATTTTTAAAGGCTAATTTTGTGACCAAGTAATTATCAATTAAAATGTATCCACCTTATGTCTTTAATGACCCAAAAGGGTGTCCCTTTGGGTTGCCTACAATTTTGATTTTTGAAAGATTATTTTATTCCATGATTCATAGAGATTTAATGTAAATGAAAGAATACTGATGTTAAAAATTTTATTTTTTTTTAATGTGAGATGAGTCCAGGATTGTTGAAAGTTCTATATAGTTCCTCAAATGCAATTACATCCACTTTCTTCTTGTAATTTTGGAGCCCTGGTCAGTATCCATTTGCAAGTTCTACTCAAGATATATGCTGTAATGTCAATGGGACCTAATCAGCCTCTAACCTGTTGAACAGAGTAAGCTAGATACAGAAGAGTCAGGAATCAAACAGAAGTTTAATTTCTTTTTTTAAAGTTTGCACATCACTTTAAATGTTTCATTTTATTTTATGCTCACAATAACCTTATGAGTAGTTGCTATTAGTCTCAATCTTTCAAAGATGAGGAAACTGGGGCTGAGAGAGTTTAAATGATTTACCAAGAGTCATGGAGCTACTAAGTGTCAAGCAGGATTTAAACTCTGATAATTTATATAGGATGTCCCCAAAGTCTTGGTGCAGCTTTAAGCTATTAAAGTTTTTTTTTAAAAAAAAACATTTTTTTAAGTTATTAAAGCCTAAAACTGCATCAAGACTTTGGGGACATCCTGTATAATTACACTGAAAACATTGTTTCTTATTTAATATTTAATTTTCCCAATTACATATAAAAATAATTTTATCACTCTTTTTTTAAAAAAAAATTTGAGTTCCAAATTCTTTCCTTCATTCCCCTCCCCCTACTCATCAAGAAGGCAAGCAGTTTGACATAGTTTATAAATGTGTCATCGTGCAAATTATATATCCATGTAAGTCATTCTGTGAAAGAAAACACAGACAAAAAAAAAGAAAAATAAAGAAAAAGTATCTTTGGTCTGCATTAAGGTTCTACAAGTTCTTCCTTTGGAGGTGGACTTTTACCAGAAGTCCTACAGAATTTTAATAGATCATGGTATTGCTGAGAATAGCTAAGTTATTCATAGTAGACCATCATGTGATATTGCTGTTACTGTGTACAATATTCTCCTGGTTTTGCTCATTTCGTTTTGCATCAGTTGATGTAAGTTTTTCGAAGTTTTTCTGAGAGCATCTTGCTCATCACTTCTTAAAGCACAATAGTATTCCATCACAATCATGTATAACAACTTGTTAAGACATTCCCCAATTGATGGATATCCCCTTAATCTCCAATTCTTTACCACCGCTAAAAGAGTTACTATAAATATTTTGGTACACATAGGTCCTTTTCCTTTTTTTTTCATCTTGGATACAGACGTAATAGTGATATTGCTTGGTCAAAGGTAAGCATAGCCTTATAGCCCATTGGACAGAGTTCCAAATTGCTCTACAGAATGGTTAAATCAGTATACAACTTCACCAATAGTATGTTAGTGTTTAATTTTCCCAATCCCCTCTAACATTCATCATTTCCCTTTTCTGTCCTTTTAGACAATCTGACAGGTATAAGGTAGTAGCTCAGAGTTGTTTTAATTTGCATTTCTCTCAATAGTGATTTAGAACATTTGTTTTCATATGACTATAGATAGCTTTGATCACTTTGTCTGAAAATTGCCTGTTCATATCCTTTGACCATTTATCAACTGAGGAATGACTCTTATTTCTATAAATTTGACTCAATTTTCTATATGTTTGAGAAAGGAAGTCTTTATCAGAGACATTCACTGTAAATTTTTTTCACAGTAATGATTATCAACTATGTATTTCCCTCCATCCTATTTCCCCCATTTATATTACTCTTTCTCTCCATTTACCCTGTCAATTCTCAAAAGTGTTTTTCTTCTTACTTTTACTTCCCCAAACTGCCATCACTTCTATCAGCTCCACCCCTTCTCTTATCTACTTTCCTGTATAACAAGATAGATTACTACACAGAACCCAGTGTGTATATTATTCTCTCTTTGAGCCAGTCTTGGTGAGAGTAAGGTTTATGTGCTTCCCTCCCTGCTTTTCCCATTTTCCCCTCCACAGTTAAATCTCTTTCAGAACTCTCTTATGTCAACTAATTTACCCTATTCTACCTCTCCCTTTCACATTCTCTCAGTGCATTCTTCTTTCTCATCCCTTAATTGTTTTTATATGATCATACCATCACATTCAACTTACACTTCTGCTTTCTGTCTATGTATGCTCCTTCAAATTGCCCTAATAATGAGAAAGTTATTAGGTGTTATTAACATAATTTTCCCATGTAGCAATATAAACAGTTTAACCATTGTATATCCACTTTACCTTCTGGTTCTAAGAGATCTCAGCAAGTTTTTAAAAAGATTGCTTGAGGGGCAGCTAGGTGGCACAGTGGATAGAGCTATAGCCTTGGAGTTAGGAGGAACTGAGTTCAAATCTGACCTCAGACACTTGATACTTACTAGCTGTGTGACCCTGGACAAGTCACTTAACCCCAATTGCCTCACCAAAAAAAATGATTAAAAAAAGTATTTCTTGAAATATAATATCTAAGTTCTTTTTTTTTTGTCGTGGAATTATTACAAGGGAAGGATTATTGAATAGAGTGAAAGTAGGTGCAGGCATGATGGTTATATCCAGAAATTACTTTAATGTGAAGACAAAAGATATTTAGATATTTTTTCCATACTCCTGATCCAAACTAAATTTTCACTAATGTAGGGAACTCCTAGTAAAACAACTCTTTTTGTATTTCTTTCTTTTTTTTTTTTTTTTTTTTTTTTTTTTTTTTGCTTAGGCAGTTCTCCTCTACCTCTTTTCAAAGTATACAAGGGAGAGGTGTAGTGTTGTGGAAAGAATATTGGATTGGGAGTTGCAGGGCCAGATTATCTCTGTTAATTTGAGCAAGTCACCTAACTTTGCTGACATGGTTTCCCATCATCTGTAAAATGAAGGGGTTAGGTCAGATAATACCTAAGATTCTTCTTAGTCCCTAAATGCTATGTTAAAGTTCATTAACTTCCTAGAAGCCAGAAGTCATGGTCAGGGCTGTGACTAGGAATCCTTGATAGCTGCTAGTTTGAGCCAAATATATAGACAATAATTCAAACACAGTAAAGAGTTAGGAATGTAAAGAGTTTTCAGAAAGAGAAAATAAGAGGTGAAAACCAAGACATCTTGATGAAACAATCATAAAAAAAATCAGAAGGCTGAGTTGAAAGACATGGAGAAAGCCATGAATGAGGTAGATGAAATTACTTTATTGCGGAGATAAATTATTGAGGAATGAGGTACTTGATCTTTTGGATGGTATTGGAGCTGATTACACTGTACTTATTGTTTTAAAACCCAGAGCAAGGATAGAATATTGAGACCACAATGACCAAGATAACATGGCTGAACAAGTTATATGTGGCTGTGATCAAACAATATTGTACTGTAAGACATGATGAAGGGCATAGTTTCAGAGAAACATGGGAAAACATATGAACTGATACAGAGTAAAGTGAACAGAACCCAGAGATAAATATAAAGAAGAGCATATGACAAATGATGAATATATAATGCTTATTCTCCAAATCTAAGTTTGTAACTGTGTGCTATATTGGTGATGCTATTGAAAATGACATTTATGTTGTTAGTAATTAAAAGAAGATAACATTTGAAATGTATCTGAGTGGTGCAATTCCACAGGAAAATTAAAACTGAAGAAATTATCCCAACATTGTATCTTAAGTTTTCTTTCTTCACAAAGAACTTCAGTTTGTAGCACCTTTAAAGATTTGTAAATACTATTCTATGGTAGTTTTCATTAAGCAGTGCTTTTCTCTACAAATACTCCTTGATTTTAATTGCATGTTTTCATTTGTATTTCCACATTTGATTTGGAGGTATGAAAGGGCTATGACTGTGTGTTGTTCTCTGTGTAATATATTTACTGTCAGAGGTACAAATGACACTTTTAAAATTTAAGTATTGATTCAAAGGCCACAAAACCTTGCAGGTTAAAAAAAAAAAAGCTATTCCTGGTCTGAGTATTTCAAACAGAGGGAATTTCAAGGATGAAAGAATAATGATGGGGATAGTGATTTGCTTTGATTTTCTAGATTTGTAGACTATCTTTCCTTTGAAAAACTCATGTTACCATGTACCATGTCAATTTTAAGACAGTATAGTGCCAGTAAGAAGAAAAAAATTTTCTAAAGTTTTCATGCTGAAATTAATAGAGAATGGAGCAGCAGAGAAGATACCAGTAGGGGAAATCAAAGAAAAGAGTGGTACACAGAAAAAAGAAAAAAAGGAAGAGTCATAACAATCTAAAATAAAAAGATTATATAAGCCAAGTTCCTACCTCAGAATGATTGATTTTTGATAAAGCATAAACATAGGGGTTGTATGAATACATTGTAGACATCTAAATGTCTAATAATAGTGCGCTATCTTTCACATATAAAATGGTGCTGGTGTTTCAGTGCCAGTGAGCTATTTATTCAAAATTTTGCACTCTCCTTTTCCCCAAGGATTGTTAATTAATTTGAACTGGTCCACTCATATTGTGGATATATTATGGCAAAAATCTGACCAGTTAGAGACTCTAAGCCTTTTTTTCATAGAACTGAACAAAGCTAGCATAGGAAAGATCTTTTGACCTGGCCTCTGATCTCTACATTCTAGCCAAGTAAGGTTACCACCACAGAAATGTTTGTGTTTCTGTTAAATCAATGATGCTTAAATCCATGCCAACAAAAAGATGAAATTGAAAGAAGAAGAGCCTGAGGCAGAGCAAAGGGTTCTGCTACTGGTGGATTTTTGGTTTTATAATTTTCTGTGCCATAGAATCACATTTATATAGTTGGAAAGAACTTTAGAAACCACTTGATCCAACTCTCTCACTTCACAGAAGAGAAAACTGAGGACCCTTAATGCCTAAGTGATTTGTCCAAGCTCACACAAGTAGCAAATGATAGACTTGGGATTTAAACTCAGATCCCATGATTCAAAGTTCAGTATTCTTTCCAATGAACTCTCACTGAATTGAAGAACTTCATCAGTCCTAATATTCATATAATCACACATATACAGAAATATCTATAGAAAGTCAAGTCAGTAAAAAAATTATTAAGCACTTATTATATTCCCTTACACTAAGCACTAAGCACTAGGGATCCAAAGAAAGGCAAAAGAAGTGCCTGCACTTAAGGTACTCACAATGTAATAGAGGAAACACCATGCAAAGAACAATGTACAAACAAAATGTACACAGGATAAAGAGGAGACCATTCCAGAAGGAAGTCAGTAGGACTACCATCCTTCTGCCTTTATTAAAGAAAGAAATATATTAAGAATAAACCTTCACAATGGCCAATAGTTTTAACTTACTCTAACAATAATATTTCACCAAAACTCATCAAGTCCCATTGGCATGTTCTTTCCTACCACACACTTTTTGAATCTTTACATCCCATTGCAGTTAGTTTCCATCTTCTCCTAGTAGTACATAGAAACTTATTTATGTACAGACACAATAATTCATACACATATAAATAGTCAGTAGCCAACAGGCTCAATAAGGAAAGCAGATTTGCTCAGTGTTTGTTAAGCCACTGGAGTGTGTAAAACAAAATCATCCAAAGAACTTTCTCTAAAAAGGCATTATTTTCTACTACACCAAAAAGATTCGGTACCTCCTTTGTATGTGATGGCACCTTGTATAGTTTATTTCAGCATATTTCAGCTTTTTTTCTTTTGTGGCACAATCTGAGTTGTTGAGTGCTGGCTGAATGTTGAGTGCTGGTGAAAATGATTCTCCTGTCCCCTTATTTATTCTTACTCACTTAGTATGGTCTTTCACATTGCCTTGGAGATTCTGACATTGTGAGATCCTCACTACTTTTATTATTTTCTGGGCAGAAACTGGGTTCTCAGTTGTTCTCATTGTCTTTTACAATGGCTGTATGGGGTGTTCACTTAAAATGTGTCCAAAGAAGGGGGATAATCAGCACTTATTTGTTTGGCAGTGCCTCCCAATCTTTGCACACCTTTTATAAAAACATTTTATAAATAATTAATAAACATTTAATAAATAAACACATTTGCTCAGATCTTTTACATAGTTCTTGCTTCAGGAGAATTAAAGCAAGCCTAATCTTACACTTAGTTATTATTAAACATATTAATACAGTCTTTGACCCCTTCCAAATGAAATACATATGTTGAACTCTTTAACAAGCTCCTTCAGGTAAGGAACTTGTAGGAGCTTACCTTCCTCGTCTGATCCATGGTCTCCTCTATCCTGCCATAAGTTCAGGCTGTGACCTGCCCCTCAAACCCCAACTAGTCATTCAGAAGACAGAAGATGAAGACATAGTGGGTAGGTGGGTATTAAGATTTTGATGGGGGAAAGCAGATTTATTTTTTAGCAATGAGCCTGGCCTAGACCATATTTTCTCCATTGACAAATTTGTCATTCAGAACAAAATCAAAATCTTTGCTAATATCAAGGTGCATCAGATTTATTTCTCCCCTTTTTTCTAACAGGTCCAGCACCCTGTCGGGAGGAAATTATATTGGTCTTCTACAATTTGTTCAGCACAAAACAATGCTGATGATTAACCAATACCTTGTGATCTTTTAGGGATTGTCAAATATGATTGATAGCTTGTTTCAGTATTTTCCCCAGAGTCAAAGGTAAATTGAGAGTATTATGACATACAGAGCCACATACACTCTATGTTTTCTAGTGCTTATCTTCAGGGACATTTTCAAGTTCCCATTAGTTCTCCAACTTAATAGCTTCAGATTTTAAATACTTTTGAATACTTGACATGAAGACCTACTAAAACACACACATACCCACAACTTAAGTAACTTTCCACCAGTGATTTTTTATCAACATATATTCAATGCTAATATATATGTACTTTCATATGTATGTATGTATGTATATTTGATCTCATTGATGTGGGTAATTCCTCTAATGATTCTATTCATATCCATTCCATACCTACTAATCCTATTGTGCTTTTGTCCATAGATTCCCACAATAGAGGCTTTCCCCACCATGTTGTGGGCCTTTGTTGCTTTCTTTTAATATTGCAAGGATAACAGGGTAGCATGAGTGTGGCTCATAGGTTGCTCTTTATTCATTCTATGTGATTGGAACCCATCTTCTTTTCCATTTAAGCTATCAAAGTGTATATTTTTATAATCACACATGATCACTGATTCAGTTAGTTATGTAACCAGAGTTTACTCTTATTTATTCAGATTATAGTTTTCAGAGAAAAAAAAAACCTTAATTATAAAGACAGTTTACAACGGAAAGAACACTGAATTTGAAGTTCAATCCCAGGTTCAAACTGCCCATTTGTCACTTTTACCCCTATTACCTTGCTCAAAATAATTAACATCTCTAGGTCTCAGTTTCTCCATCTATAAAGTTAGACTACTAAGTATGCTTCCCTCTGTAAGTCTGTGAGCATTCACTATTTTGGGTAAGAGTAGATGTTTCCATGGCCACCATGAATTGATATAATAAGTGAATGCTAGGATACCTAAAGAGTATCAACCAAGGAAGTATTTTTCACAAATATTATCTCATTCGATGCTTGTATCAACCCTCTAAGATAAGGGTCATTATTTTCCCTATTTTAGAGTTGAGGAAGCTGAGGCATATAAAGCTTAAGTGACTTACCCAGAGTCACATAGCTTGTAAGTGTCTGAGGCTGGATTAAATGCAAATCCTCATGACTCAAGGTCTAGTTTCCTTTTTACTGTGCCACTTGGATGCTTACTGGTTCTTCTTCTGCATATCTGACTGCTTCATATTCCCTTTTGTTGGTTCTTTATGCAGGTCATGCACAGTAACCATAAGTATCCCTGAAGGCTACAGCCTAGATAATCTCTTTTTATGATATATTATCTGAAATTGTCAACTCAGATGGGTGCAATTATCATCTCCATGCAGATAATTCCCAGCTCTATAGAATAAACATTAGCCTCTCTCTGAGATTTAGTTTTATATGACCAACTGCCTTTTGTACATCTTGATCTGAATGCTTATTGGCATTTCAAACTCAATATGTCCAAAACTAAACTCATTATCTTCTCTCAAAAAAAATATTTTTCAATTTCCTTTTTAATGTTGAAGACACTGACATGCTCTCAATCACCTAGGCTTACAACCTAATTGATATCCTCAACTCCTGACTTTTGCTTTTTTCATATTTAAATCTGTGGCTGAATCTGGTTACTTCTGTCTTTAAAACAATGTCCTTCTACTCATTCATACAACCACCATGCTGAGTCATGCTGTCAGCATTAATTTCCTCAACTACTTAAATAGACTTTAAAAATGTTTTTATTAAAGTGTACTATTTTTCACATCATCATAATTATCCATGGAATCTTTGTCCTTCTTCCCACAAGGCACATTTAATATAACAAATAGTGTTTTTAAAGAAAAAAAAATCAGCACAACTCATTGAAACATTGAAAAAGTCTGAAAATATGTGCAGTGTGTAGTACCGCTGGACCTCCTACCTCAACAAAGGGGTAGGTTAGGAATGTCCTCTCATATCTCTTCATTCAAGTCATGCTGGACCTTTATAATGTTACATTTGCCTTTGGTTTTTTTTTTTTTTTTGCATGTGGTTGTGGAGTACTGAATAGAGTATAAGGCCTTGTGTCAGGAAGATGTGAGTTCAAATTTGGACTCAGACACTTACAAGTCATGTGAACTTGGGCAAGTCACAACCTCTGTCTATTTTCTCAATGATAAAATGGGGATAATAACAGCACCTACCTCTCAAGTTTATTGTAGAATTGAAAAAAGAAAATATTTATAAAATACCTTGCACAGTGCCTGGCACATTGTAAGTACTATACAAATGTTATCATCATCATCATCATCATCATTTGCTAGTTATTATACATATATATACACATATAATTGAATTGACTCTGCTTACTTTACTTTGTATCAGTTCATATAGATCTTTCCTTGTTTTTCTGAATTTATTATATATGTATATATACATACACATATGTATGTGTGTGTGTATATCCTTTCTTAGAGCACAATCAAGTACTACAATTTGTTTTTCTCTTTTTCCAATTGATGTGTATCTACTTTGATTCCAATTCTCTGTTATCACAAACAAAAAGCTACTACAAATATTTTGATGTATATAGGGGCTTTCTTCTACTTAATGGCTACCTTGCTATATAAGCCCAGTAATAGAATTTCCAGTTCTGAGGGAATAGATATTTTGGTCACTTTATTTGCAAAATTCCAAATTGTTTCCCAAAATGTTTACACTATTTCATGGCTCCACCAACAATATATTAATGTGCTTCTCAATCCACAACCCACCTCAACATTGACTATTGTAATTTTTGTGATTTTTCCCAATTCATAGGGTGTGAGGTAAAACCTCCAGTTTGTTTTGATTTGCATTTTCTTACTATTAGTGATTTGTAAAATATCTTCACATGTTTTTGAATACTTTATAATTTTTTTGAGAAATAATTGTTAGTATCCTTTGGCCACTTATCTTTTGGAGAATGGTTGTTATAGATATGTGGATAGATAGATAGATAGATAGATAGATAGATAGATAGACAGATAGATAGATAAAGTTATGTATGTTGCATACCAAACCCATGCCACAGGAATTTGATACAAAGTTTTTTTTCCTATTTGACCACTCAATTCTTATGCTAGGTGCATTAATGTTGTCAGTGCAAAAGCTTTTCAAAAGTTTTAGGTAATGAAATTATTTTTTTTTAATTTTTGTTAATCTCTCTGTCTTTCTCTCTCTCATATATTTCCTACTCATAACCGTGAGAGGTATAAGATCTGTATCTCATAATTTTAATAGCATGATCTTTAATATTAACATTATGTATCTATTGAGAATATATTGTGCAATATCGTGTTAGATATTGGCCTAAGCCTAATTTCTGAAAGACTGCTTTGTAGTTTGCCCTGAAGTTTTTATCAAGTTGTTTTTTTTTATTTTGCCCTAAGTAATATATGCTCTCACTTTATCAAACACTGAGCTATTGAATTCCATTTTTTCCTGATTCTCCCTTTTTTATTCTGTTCCAAGGTTTCTATGATGTTAAAAAAAGTCCCTCTACTCCCATATTTTGGAGGGTTTTTTTTAAGTCAAAAAATAGTATTGTATTTCACCAAGAATTTTTTTTTCTGAATCCATTGAGGTGATCATATTGTTTTGGGTGTTTGGGATTTTAATATGATTAATTATGTTGTTTTCCCCATGATATTGAATCATCTTTGCATACTTGGCATAAATCCCACTTCATCATGATGAATGATTTACTGGGTAAATTGTTAGAGTCTGTTTTTCAGAAATTTGTTTAAAATATTATGAATAGAAAAAGAACAAATTAAAAATTATCAATTAAACACCAACTTGGAGATCCTGAAAATCAAAGGAGAGATCAATAAAATCATAAGTAAGAAAATGATTGAAATAATAAATAAAACTAGGAGCTGGTTCTTTGAAAAAAACAGATAAACAATTGATTAATTTGATTTTTAAAAAGAAAGAAGAAAACCAAATTACCAACATCAAAAATTAAAAGGTTTAATTCACCAGCAGTGAACATGAAATTAAAGCAATTATTAGGAACTATTTTACCTAATTATGTGCCAATAAATCTAACAATCTAAGTGAAATTATATGGATATTTATAACAGATTAATAGAAGAGGAAATAGAATGCTTAAATCACTGTATCTTATAAAAAGAAAATGAACAAGCAATCAATGATCTCCCTAAGAAAAAATTCCCTGGGCCAGATGGATTCACAAGTGAATTCTACCAAACATTTAAGGAACAATTTATTCTAATATTATATGTACTATTTGAGGAAAAAAATGGCAAAGACTGAGTACTACCAAATTCATTTTAGGACACAAATATGGTGCTGATACCTAAACCAGGAAGAGCAAAAACAGAAAAAAAATAAACTATAGACCAATTTCCTTAATGAATATTTATGCAAAAATTTTAAATAAAATACTAGCAAGGATATTGCAGCAATATGTCACCAACATCATACACTATGACTAGGTGTGATTTATACTAGGAATGCAGAGTATGAGCATAGTTAACCACATCAACAGCAATAACAAAAAGAAAAACATGATTATCTCAATGGATGCAGAAAAAGCTTTTGATCAAATACAACAGTCATTCCTGTTAAAAACACTAGAAAGCATAGTGATAGAGTTTTCTTTAACATGACATGTAATATATATCTAAAACCAAGAGAAAGCATTATTTCTAACATAAATAAGCTAGAGGTATTTCCAATAAGAACAGGGATGAAGCAAGGATACCCATTATCACCACTATTTTTCAGCATTGTTCTAGAAATGCTAGCTATAGGTAGGAATTAGAAAAGGTAATGTGGAAACAAAATTATCACTCTGTAGATAATATGATGGTATACTTAGAAAATCCTAGAGGATCAGCTAAACAAAACCTGATTAAAATAATTATCAACTTCATCAAAGTTTCAGAATATTAAATAAAGCTACATAAGTCATCAGCATTTCTACATATTATCCACAAAATCCAGAAGGAACAAATAGAAAGAAAAATTCCATTTAAAATAACTGCAGAAATATAAAAAACTTGGGACTCTACCTTCCAAGACAAACCTAGGAACTATATGAACATAATTACAAGACACTTTTTACACAAATAAAGTCAGATCTAAACATCTGAAGAAATATTAATTGCTCATTGGTAGGCCAAGTCAATGTAACAAAAATGACAATTCTCCCTAAATTGTTTCACTTATTCAGTGCCATACCAATCAAATTATGAAAAATATTTTATAAATTATTTTATAATTTTTAAAAAATATATTTTATAAAGTTAGAAAAAATTAATAACAATGCATCTGGAAGAAGAAAAAAAGGTCAAGGCTCTCAAGGGAATCAATGAAAAAAAATGTGAAGGAAGCTAGCTTAGTGGTACCAAATCTCAAAGTGGATTAAAAAGTGAAAATTATCAAAAGAATCTGGTACTAGCTAAGAAGTATGGTGGTGGATCAGTGGAAGGGTATGGCTGCACAATACAAAGCAGTAAATGACCATAGTAATTTAGAGTTTGACAAACCCTATGATTCAAGATTTTGGGGAAAGAAATCACTATTTGACAAAAATTTCTGGGAAAATGGGAAAGCAGTTCAGCAAAACCCAGGTATAAACAAACATCTTACACTGTATACTGAGATAAGGTCAAATGGGTACATGATTTAGACATAAAAAGTTGATTTCATGAGCAAATTAGGGAACATGGCATATTTTACCTGGATATTGAAAAAGGAAGAATTTATGGATAAGGAAAGAATTTATGACCAAACAAGAGATAGGGAGCATTATGAGATATTTAATAGATAATTTGATTAATCAAATTAAAAAAGGTTTTATACAAACAAAACCAATTCAGCCAAAATTGGAAGGAAAACAGGAAATTGGACATTTTTATAGCAAGTTTCTCTGATAAAGGCCTCATTTCTAAATGTTAAAAAAACTGAGTTAAATGGATAAAAATATGAATTGTTTCCTAATAGATCAATGGTTAAAGGATGTGAATAGGCTGCTTTCAGAAGAAGAAAACAAAGTTATCTATAATCATATGAAAAAATGCTCTAAAATACTTTTTACTTGAGAAATACAAATGAAAACAACTCTGAAGTACCATTTAATACCTATCAGATTGGTCAACATGACATAAAAGGAAAATAGCCAATTCTGAAAGGAATGTGGAAAAATTAAGACACTAATGCAATTGTGGTGGAGTTGTGAACTAATTCAACTATTCTGTAGAATGATTTGGAACTCTGCCCAAAGGACTATAAAATTTTGCATTCATTTTGACATAGAAATATTATTATTTGGTCTACATCCCAAATTTATCAAAGGAAAAGAAAAAAGGACACATCTTTACAAAAATATGTATAGTAGCTCTTTTAGTGGTGGCAAAAATTTGGAAATTGAGGAGATGCCTGTCAATCTGGGAATGAATGAACAAGTTGTATTATGTGATTGTGATGGAATACCATGGTGCTATAACAAATGATGAGCAGGATGCTGTCAGAAAAACCTGAGAAAACTTGCATGAACTATTGCAAAGTGAAATGAGCAGAACTAGGAGAACATTGTACACAGTAACCATAATATTATAATAATTGTCAACTGAGAATGACTTTGCTATTCTGATCAATACAATGATCAAAGACAATTCCAAAGGACTCATGAGGAAAAATATAATCCACCTCCAGAGAAAGAATTTATGGAGACTGAATGTGTATTAAAGAATTGTTTGTTCGTTTGTTTTACTTTCTTATTCTTAGTGGGTTTTTTTTTTCTGTTTTTGTTTGCAACATGACTGATATGGAAATGTTTTGAATGACTACCCATGTATAATCTACAGCAAATTACTTATTTTCTCAAGGAGTAGAAGGGGATGGATTGAGAGAGAGAGAATGTGGAACTCAAATTTTTAAATGAATATTAAAATATTTGTTTACATATAATTGAGAAGAAACAAAATAAAAAATTATTGTAAAAATAAAATTTTTGAATCGGTATTCACTGATGATATTAGCCTATAGTTTTCTTTCTCTATTTTGTTTTTCTCCCTGTGTTAGATATTAGAACTATGTCTCACAAAAGGATTCCAGTAGGGTCTTTCTCAATTTTTGAGAATAATTTGTGAAGTATGGGTACTAACTCTTCTTTAAAAGTTTGATAGAATTCTGTTAAGTCCAAAGTACCTGGCTCTGTCTATTTCCTTTTCTAAGTTTGGGTATATTTAGTCTTTTGTTAGTTTGAGTATTTTATATTTTTGAAAGTATTCCTCTATTTCTTTTGTGTTCTTCATTTTGTTAGCATGTAAGTATGCTTGATATGTTCTGATTATTCTTTTCATTTCTTCTGGTTTTGTTGTGATTTCATTTTGCTCATTTGCTAATTTATTGATTTTATTTCCTACTCATTTCCTCTTAATCATATTTATGAAATGTATGTTGATTTTATTAGTCTTTTCAAAGACCTAGATTTCAGTTTTATTTACCATTTCTATGAGTTTTTTCTGTTTCCAAATCATCTATTTTTCCTGCTAACTCCATATTTTATTATTTCTCTTTTCTGCTTATTTTAGGTTCATTGATTTGTTGATGTTCTAATTTTTAATGTATATTTAATTGCAATATACATTTAATTTTGTTTCTCTGCCTCTAGTCTCTCTCCACTCCAATCCTTTCTTTGACTCTGCTGCTGAAGCTATTGTTCTAAGTTGAGGGTCTTATCATGCCACTGACCATATTAAACGCAAATGACTTTGTACCTCTAGGATTGAATATAAAGTCTTCTTTTTAATATTTAAAACTCTTCATAACCTGTCCTTTTTCTACCTTTTCAGTTTTTTTGCCCTTTCTTTCCTTCTACGCACTCTGTGAATTATCTACACTGGCCATCTTTCTATTCCTTACACATGACACTCCATCTCCCTTCTATTTGACTTTTTGCACTTGTTCTCCCTTGCCTGAATGTCTTCCCACATTATCTCTACCTACTAACTTCCCTGATGTCCTTCAAGACTCAGTCCAAATCCCAACTTTTGAAGGAAACCTTTCCTAGCTTCTCCACTGGCCACTTTCCCCTCTGATTTGCACAGGGACACACAGCTGAGTATTCTTTTAATGCTTTTCTTATTATTATTTATTAATTTTAGATGGCTTGCTTGTATCTCATTTTGTTTTAAGTCTGAATCTTAAAGATTATACCAACCTGACCTTGATCCAGGCCTGACTATAAGCTGTGTGTCCCTGTGCAAGTCACTTAATCCTTCTAAGCATGAGTTTCTTCCTATTTTCAAAATGGAGCTAATAATAACTGCCATCACCTATTTCACAGAGTTTTTGTTGAAAAAGTGCTTTCCAAAGTGATATATAAATGTAAGCTGTTGTTAGAGGAGTAAACACCTCTCCATACATCATACCACTTAGGAAGAATTGAAAACTTACAGGTCTCTAGAAGTATCTCTGAAAACAGCTGCATAAAACCCCTGAAGCTTGGGACAGTACACCCTCCACACTGGAAGCAGACCCCTACCTAAACAAAGAGTTTATAACTCAAGTAATTGGCTGAGATCATGAACAAACTGTGCAAAAAGTCAGATCACAGAATCTTTCTTTGGTGACAAAGAAGATGAAAACATACAACCAGAAGAAGACAACAAAGTCAAAGTTCCTACATTCAAAGCCTCCAAGAAAAATATGAATCAGTCCCAGGCCATGGAAGAGCTCAAAAATAATTTAGAGAAGCAAGTAAGAAAAGTAGAGGAAAAACTGGAAAGAGAAATGAGAGTGATGCAAGAAAATCATGAAAAACAAGTCAACAGCTTGCTAAAGGAGACCCAAAAAAATACTGAAGAAAATAACACCTTAAAAAATAGCCTAACCCAAATGGCAAAAGAGGTTCAAAAAGCCAATGAGGAGAAGAATGCCTTAAAAAACAGAATTAACCAAATGGAAAAGGAAGTCCAAAAGCTCACTGAAGAAAATACTTCCTTAAAAATTAGAAGAGAGCAAATGGAAGCTAATGACTTTATGAGAAATCAAGACATTGTAAAACAAAACCAAAAGAATGAAAAAATTAGAAAACAATGTGAAATATCTCATTGGAAAAACAACTGACCTGGAAAATACATCCAGGAGAGATATTTTAAAATTGTTTGAGTATCTGAAAGCCATGATCAAAAAAAGAGCCTAGACATCATCTTTCAAGAAATTATCAAGGAAAACTGTCCTGATATTCTAGAACCAGAGGGAAAAATACAAATGGAAAGAATCCACTGATCACTTCCTGAAAGAGATCCCCTAAAGAAATATCCTAGGAATATTGTAGCCAAATTCCAGAGTTCCCAGGTCAAGGAGAAAATATTGCAAGCAACCAGAAAGAAACAATTCAAGTATTGTGGAAACACAATCAGGATAATGCAAAATTTAGCAGCTTCTACATTAAGGTACCTGAGAGCTTGGAATATGATATTCCAGAGGTCAAAGGAGATAGGATTACAACCAAGAATCACCTACCCAGCCAAACTGAGTATAATCCTTCAGGGGATAAAATGGACATTTAGTGAAATACAGGACTTTCAAGCATTCTTGATGAAAAGACCAGGGCTGAATACAAAATTTGACTTTCAAATATAAGACTCAAGAGAAGCATGAAAAGGTAAGCAGGAAAGAAAAATCATAAGTAACTTGTTAAGGTTGAACTGTTTACATTCCTACATGGAAAGATGAAATTTGTAACTCATGATATATATAAAGAGGCCACAGGGTGAGCTGAATATGAAGGGATGATATCTAAAAAAGAAAAGGGGTGAGAGAGGATTATACTGGGAGAAGGAGAAAGGGAGAGGTAGAATGGGGTAAATTATCTCACATAAAACAGGGAAGAAAAAGTTTTTACAATGGAGGGAAAGAGGGGAGAAATGAGAGGGAATGAATGAATCTTACTCTTATTGGATTTGGCTTAAGGAGTTTATAACAAACACACTCAATTGGGTATGGAAATCTATCTTACCCTACAGGAAAATAGGGGGAAAGGGGGTAAGAGATGGAGGGATGATAGAAGGGAGGGCAGATTGGGGGAGGGGGAAATCAGAAGCAAATATTTTTGAGGAGGGACAGGGACAAAGGAGAGAATAGAATAAATGGATGCTGGGATAGGATGGAGGGAAATATAGTTAGTCTTTCACAGCATGACTATTATGGAAGTGTTTTGCATCACTGCACATCTATACATTATGTAGAATTGCTTGCCTTCTCAATGAAGGTGGATGGGGAGGGAGGAGGGGAGACAATTTGGAACTCAAAGTTTTAGAAATGAATGTTAGAAATTGTTTCTGCATGCAACCGGGAAACAAGATGCACAGGCAAAGGGGTATAGAAATCTATCTTACCCTATGGGAAAATAGAAAAGTAAGGGGATAGGAGAAATTAGGGGTGGGGTAATAGAAGGGAGAATAGATTGCATGAAAGTGGAATTAGAATGCAGGCCATCATGAGGTGGATGGTGTGGGGGGAGAGAAGGAACGGGGAGAAAATTTAGAACTCAAAATCTTGTGGAAGTGAATGTTGACAACTAAAAATAAATTAATTAATTAAAAAAAAATACAAATTGTATCCCAGGGCATACAATGATAAGCATGTGGTTTTAGGGCTGATGAAAGTGACTTTACAGGAAACTTAGGACATTCCAAAAGGAAACTGAGGTTCAGAATAATTAACTCACTTGCCCAAAACCTCTCATAAGTAGTCAAACCAAGGTCTTTGACATGAAATCTAGTGTCCTCCACAGCTGCCTCCCTCTCATCATTTTGAAGATATGAATTCAAAGATAACATGTGACCCAAAAATAATCACTTGATTTGTCCACTGCATAAAAGGAAGGTATAAAAAAGACAGAGACAGCTCTCCACAACTGAGGCTGAATGGTAGATTGGAAAGAAAAACACTGGGCTCATAGCTGTTAGTTTTGTGAAAATGAAAAAGTTGCTGAAAGATAATAATCTTACTTTCTGATCCATAAAATGGTGAAAATGTCTTGCACTCCCCATACAAGAGTTGTTGTGAGGAAATTTGCTTTGTAAACCTTAAAATAAAGTAAAAAATGGTGATCAATTATCTTTCTCTAGAAAAGGGAAGAAAAGGAGTGTCGAGTAGTAGGTAGAAAGTTGACCTTAGTGCCTCAGAGATGCAGGTTTAAGTACAAATCCTAACTCTAACACATAATGTCTGTGTTACCCTGAGCAAGTCACTTAAATTTTAAGTGACCTTGGTATTGCAATAAGTCAATAAATTACACAGTAGGTGATGACCTTGGGAGAGGAAACTCTTCACTGAGGACTCTCCATTTCAATGAAATCATCAGTCTGCTTTAAAAAAAAAATTGTAATAGCCCATAGAGGAAAACAATCTATCCCCAAAGGACTGTTCACAAAGGAAAGGAAAGCTTTTTTTCTAAATCTTTTTTTTTCCCCTAGGGATCGAAGATTTAAAGTATCAGAATTACAGGTGATAATTCCTTGCTTCAGAATCCTAAAATCTAAATGCTGTAATTGTGAGAGGATAAATAAACCTTGCCAACTATACCAGAAGGATTCCCTGTAACCCATCTGTCGACTTCAGTGATGGGAACAATGTTATCTTGCAACCAGGCAGGAGCCAGGCTCCCTCATGTGGCTCAGTGATGGTTTGGGGAAGGTGATGCCCCCTAAATTGAGGGATTTTGCTTTCTAATGAAAACAGTAAAGGCAGTTTCTACAGGAAGATGCTCCCAGGGTGAGACGAAGTGGCTGTCCCTTACAAATTCAAACTGACAGTGATGTAGGCTCACAGACACCTTAGGGGTGTTGCCATAATCTCTGAAGTTTCTGAAGCTGCAAATGAGCTATTCAAAGTCTTCAGCTGTTACTGCATTTCCTTTAGCACAGAGAGGTGTTCTTTGTTTTTTTTTGGTTTGTTTTTTTTTTTACCTTTATGTCAAGATCAGCTAGTAGGTAGCTAGAAGTAAATTTGGTCCTGGAGCTGTTAGGCCCTGCCCTCACTGGGCATACTTATGAATATCTGTTCTATAACACATTTCAACATCTCATTCAAAGAACAACCAAACCATGCACGAACTAGAGATAAGCCTCCAAAAAAATGAGTAGTTTGAATTGACTTGTGTGTCTTTATAAATAAGCATTTAGATACCAGGCTGTCTCTAACTTCTTAACCTGGATGATAAGAAATTACCAAGGGTAAGCATTTTTCAAGAACTTATCACAAATGCTTTATGGATCAAGCTATTTTACATTTCAACAAATCAAAAAATACATATTTTTTAGGACTTTCTTATGTCCCCATCACAGAGGAGTTAGTTGTAGTGTTGCAAGGTCTATAAGCAATCTTGAAGTCAGGAAAGTCTGGCTTCAAATCCTGCTTTGGACCTTTAGGTGTAACTATAAACATGAGGCCTAATCTGTCAGTGCTTCAGGAAGCTCTCTACCTCTATAAATGAAAGGTGAATTGCTAATTTGCTTTGGTTTAGGGAGTTCCTATACAAGGCTTACTATGGTGACAAAATCTCATATCCACACACCTTACCCTCCCCAAATGTGTGAAGTCATATGCTAGAAGCTACAGTTAACAAAATAAAAAAAAATGAACCCATCCAAGTCCTCAAAGAATTTAAATACCATCTCCCCTTTGCTCTTACTGTATAAACCCTAAATACATTTTGTGCAATAATGTCACTGCCTACCCCTAAACAACTTCTCTACTTCTTTTAAATATCTAAGTGGCACAGTGAGTAGAATGCTGAACTTAGTATTAGGAGGACTTGAATTTTCATTCTTTATCATATATTTGCTAGCTGAGTGACCCTAGGCCCTAGTCACTGAACCATTCTCATTTACTATCTAATCTGTAAAATGGACATAATAATAGCACCTACTTGAATAGATGTTGTGAAGTTCAAAAGAAAGAATGTGTTCAAAGTATTTCACAAACCTGAAGCTGCTTTAAAAAAAATGTTACTTTCGGGGAAGCTAGGTGGCACAGTGAATAGAGCTCTGGCTTTGGAGTCAGGAGGACCTGACTTCAAATCCAGCCTCAGACACTTAACACTTACTAGCTGGGTGACCCTGGGCAAGTCACTTAACTAAAATTGCCTCATCAAAAAAAAAGTTACCTTCAATCATGATCTTTATGTTAATATCATTTTTTGTCTATGCTCAAAATGGTCAACTTTGCTACTCCTCTTCACATCAAGCTCCTATTTATATAATGATCTATAGTTTACAAAGTGAGACTTTTTTCACAATAATACTGCTGATACAAGTAGAAGAAACATGATCATTCCTGTTTTTACAGATTAAAAACCTGGAAATAGGAGCCCACAGTCAATCACTCAGCAAGTAAGTGACATTATGAAGTAGTAGACTGAGCAATGGATTTGCTGTCAGGAGACCTAGGGTCAAATTCTGGCTCATGTATCCTGAAAGATGGTGTTTCCTTTTTTATGTAATAATTAAATTCATTAAAAAAATTCAACTACTATTTACTATATTCAAGGTATTCTGATAGTTGTTATATATACACAAAAATATGAAATGGTTCTAACCTTCAAGGAGCATATAATCTAGTAACAAAACATGTAAACAGATAAGTAAGCATAAGATGTATGATGAAGCAAAAGGTATGATACATCAGAGTTGTTTTAATTTTTCCTTCCCTATTAGTGATTTAGAACATTTTATTATAAGATTATAGATATTTTAAATAAACTATTATAAATAGTTTTGACTTCTTCTGAAAATTGCGTTTTGATATCCCCTGAAAATATATCAATTGGGAAAGACTTTTACTTCTTATAAATTTGGATCAGTTCCCTATACATTTTTGAGAAGAGACCATTATAAGATAAACTTGCTATAAAATGTTTTGATAATACTTCATTGCCTACACTGTTGTTGTTATTGTTGTTGTTGTTGTTGAGTCATTTCAGTTGCACCTTTTGACTTTTTGTGACTTCATATTTTTTTCAGCAAAGATACTGGAGTAGGTTTGTCATTTCCTTCTCCAACTCATTCTACAAATAAGGAAACTGAAGCAAAAAGGGTTAAGTGACCTGTCCAGGGTCACACAGTTAGTGAGTGTCTGAGGCTGGATTCAAACTCAAGTCTTCCTGATTCCAGGCCTGGCACTCTATCCACGAAACCATCTACCTACCCATTGTCTATGGTACCTTTTATCAAAATGTAGTTTCCCTGATAATCTCTTTTATTAGGTTTATTTTTGCCTTCGCTTTGTCTGAGATCAAAACTGCTACCTCTGCCCTTTTTTACTTCACCTGTGGCATAATAGATTCTATTCTATCTCCTTATTTTAACTCTATGTGTATGTCTTTCTGTTTCAAGTATGTCTCTTTTAAACAACATATTCTTGGATTCTGGTTTTTAATCTATTCTGCTATCTTCTTCCATTTCATGGATGAGCTCATCTCATTCACATTCACAATTACGATTACTAATTGTGTATTTCCCTTCATCTTATTTTCTTATGTTTATCCTTCTCTCTCTCTTTTTATCTTGTCCCTCCTCAAATGTCTCTTTTGCTTCTGACCAATGCCCCTCTTAAACCATTGCCCTTTTTTATCTCCCCATTCTCCCCTTCCCCTCCTATTTCCCTGTTGAGTACTATAGAATTCTATACCCAACTGAATATATTATATTATGTTATATTATATTATATTATATTAATTATATTATATTATATTATATTATATTATATTATATTATATCATATCATATCATATCATATCATATCATATCATATCATATCATATCATATCATATCATATCATGTGATATCATGTTATATCATGTTATATCATATGATATCATATGATATGATATCATATTATGTTGTGTTATATTATGTTACATTACATTTTATTACATTACATTACATTATATTACATTATGTTACATTATATTACTCTTCCCTCTTCAAACGATTTTCAATAAGATTAAGGTTCAAGCATTGCCTATTCTCCAATTTTCCCTGCACTGTAAAAGCTCTTCTTTGTGTGCCCTCTTTATGTAAAATACTGTCCACATTCTTCCTCTCACTTCCTCTTTCTTTCAGTGCATCCTTTTTTCTCAACCCTTTATTTTTTGAGATCATCCCAACATATTTTTCTCACACCTATGCCCACTTAACTGTCCTAATAAGGATAAAGTTCTTTGGAATTACATATGTCATCTTCTCATATTGAAATGGAAACGATTTAACCTCATTGAATCCCTTATGGAGATTCATATTTACCTTTTTATACTTCTCTTGAGTCTTGTGTTTGACAGTCAAATTTTCTATTCCACACTTGTCTTTTCATCAGGAATCCTTGAAAATCCTCTATTTAATTAAAATCTATTTTTTAACCAGAAGGATTGTATTTACTGTATAGTTGATTCTTGGTTGCAATTATAGCTCCTTTACCACCCAGAATATCATATTCCAAGCTCTCTGCTCCTTGAAAGTGGTTGCTGCTAAATCTTGGGTGACCCTGACTGTGGTTCTATTTTATTTGATTCGAATTTCTTTTTGAATTGTTTCTTTTTGGATACTTGCAATATTTTCTCCTTCTCCTAGGAGTTCTGGAATTTGGCTATAATATTCCTGAGAATTTTCATTTTGGAAGCTCTTTCAGGAGGTAATCATTGTATTCTTAAAATTTTGATTTTACCCTCTGAATCCAATATATTGGGGCAGTGTTCCTTGATTTTTTTTGAAAAATGATGTCTAGGATTTTTTTATTGATTGTAGCTTGCAGATATCCTATAATTCTTAAATTATCTCTCCAGGGTCTATTTTCCAGGTCAGTTGTTTTTCCAAATAAATATTTCATATGTTCTTCTATTTTTTTTCATCCTTTTGACTTTGTTTTATTATTTCTTGATGTCTCATGGAGTCATAAGTTTCCACTTGCCCAATTCTAAGTCCTGAATTTCTTTACTGAGCTTCTGTACTTCTTTTTCTATTTGGCCATTTTTTTTTTCTTTCTAAGGAGTTCTTTTCTTCAATGAATTTTGTGCCCCTTTTACATTAGGTCAATTATTTGTGTTATTTTCTTCATTTTTTTGTTTCCTTTACTAAGCTATTCATTGTTTTAATGATATTTTGTTATAACTCCTGTTTCTTTTCCCACTTTTTTCTCTACTATTCATATCTCTTGCTTTCACCCTTTGAGGAATTCTTGTTGGGTTTTAGCAATTAGCAACACATGGAAATTAATGAAATTACCAATTGAAATAGAAAGGGGGGAGAAGAGAAGAGGGCCAAGGACACAGTCCTATGAGACATCTACTTTTAATTTGGATAAAGCTGGCATAACCTGGAAAAGATCCATCAAAAAAAACTAAACTAAAAAAGAAGTGATCAAAAAGGTAGAAGGACAATCAAGGGAGAGTAGTGTCCCAAAAACCTACAGAGAAGAGAGTATCAGGAAGAAGACAATCTATAATGTGAAAGGGTTTTGAGAAGTGAAGAAGGATGCAAATTGAAAAAAAAAGACAGTGGATTTATCAATTTAGAGTTCACTGGCAACTTTAGAGAGAATACTTTTTGTTGAATGAGAGATTGGAAGCCAGTTTGCACAAAGTTAAGAAAAGGGTGAGAGCAGAGGAAGTAGAGGAAACTATTATGAATGAATTTCTCAAAAAATTTGGCCACAAAAGACAGAAGAGATATGGGACCATAATTAGTGGGGAGATATGTAACAAGTGGGTGTTTTTGAGAATGGGGAAGACATGGGCATATTTTTAGCAGCCAGTATGCAAGGAAAGATTGAAGATAAGTGAGAGAATAAGGAAAGATAGAGAGGGAAATCTGCTGGAGTAAAAAGGATATAATGAGATTAGTTGTGTATATAGAGGGATTGGTCTTGGCAAGAAGAAGGGTAGTTTCATTATATGAGACAAGAGTAAGGGAGATATTAGTGACAGAAGGCATTTCATTAGTGTTCAATAAGGAGGTGGGGAAAAGGGATACCTCTAAGTAAATGACCTTAATCTTTCATTAAAATATGAAGCAAGGTTGTTAGCTGAGAAGGCAGGTAGTAAGGGAACCATGGGGTGTTTGAGGATGGATCAAAAGATTTGGAAGAGTGGCTGTGGTGATTGGGATAATAAATTAATTATTAATATATAAAAGGATTTACTTACAGTACTAAGGGCCCAGTTGAGTTTATGTAACATGTATTTGTAGTCAATCCAATCAGTAAGTTTGAATGATATTCTTCACCTTTATTCAGCAGCACATGCATAATAGTATCCTTAGAAGATTATGGGAGTTATCCAAGGCTGAGACTTGGAAGGCATGATTGGCAATATAATAAGGGGGTAAATGACTCAAGAGAAGAGGACAGTAGAGTTAAACTAGTTCATAAAAGGGTGAAGATATGGAAAAGAGGAGAGTGTAGCTAGCACAAGGTTGATGATTGGGAAGAGAATTGATGTATTAAAGGATTGGAGGAAAAGATATCAATGAAGAGCAGGGTTTGGTACTTTAAGACAGAGGGAGAGATGGGATGCTAATAAATTGTGATTGGATAAGGGGATTTGAGAGTTCATGAAAATGGAAGTGGTATACTGATGGGTGATAGCAAGATCATGGATATAATCATCTTTGTGTGTGGCTGAGGTGAGGTAGAAGAGTGGGGCATGGGAAATGAGTAAAAATACATATATATGTGTATGTATGTGTGTATGTATGTATGTATAATGCCCTAGTATGAAGGCAAGAGTTGAGGAGGAGAGAAAAATGTTGACCCAGGTACTTAACTCATTGAGAAAGGAAGAGAACGGGGGTCTACAAACAATAGCTATCAGGATTTTAACTGAATTTCCAATGTGGATTGCATAAAATTAAAATTAGATATTATTGAGCAATGGTGCTAGGGGTATAATCTGGAAGTAGCAATGGGGAGGAAGGAGTATTCTCACTTTTCCACTTTAATAAGTGAGTTTGGGGGAATGAATGAAAGTGTAGCCAGTGCTAAAAAGGGTGTATAGAGAAATTGTATCATTAATAGGGAGCCGGGGGACAGCAAGGTGGTGCAGTGGACACAGCACTGGCCCTGAAGTCAGGAGGACCTGAGTTTAAAGCCTGCCTCAGACCAAACACTTGACACTTACTAGCTGTGTGACCCTGGGCCAGTCACTTAACCCCAACTGCCTTAAAAAAAATTGGGAGTTGGGTCTCAGTAAAAGCCAGAGTATAGAAAGAATGGGAAAGGAAAAGATTTAAGGTGAAAATGAATCCGTTGCCTATGGAGCAGGCATTCCAGAAAGCACAGTGGAAGGGGTAGGTAGACTTAGAGTGGGTTGTATGAATATAAGGAATCATGTAGTTAGGGTGGAGAATGGGGTTTGACTGATGACCTACAGGGGTGTAGAATCACTGGGATTGGGAGAGTATCATATAATTTTTAACTATAGTTCTCTTCATCTTTGATTATTTCCACTATCTGCCTTTCTGTATCTACTAACATACAGCTGGTGTAGGTATTTACACAACTGTGCTGGCTGGATATATTACAATCTTTTCTTCTTTAGTCTTAATTGGTCCCTCACTACTGCAAGGCAATACTGTTATTCTTTCTCAATTAGTTTTGTATTGCACTTACCCCAGAGATTATTTTGCACTTCTTTTCTTTCCTAAAACTTCCTGAACCCCACCCGCATTTCTAAGCTGAATGTTATGCCTTATGTTTTAATAAGGAAATAGAAATTATTACCATAATCTTCTACTCTAGCCTTATTTATATCATAAAACTCATTAACATCATCTCCAATTCCTTTAATTCCAGTCTTTAATGAAGAAATTATTCTCCTCACCAAAATTAATCCCCCCAATTTTGACTTTGATCCCTTTTCTTCCCATCTCTTCCATTAGGTTTTTCCCACAATCACTTCTGCACTTTAATATTCAACTTCTCCCTATCTTTTAGCACATTCTATGTACAAATACATCAAGGTCTCCATCATTCTTAAAAAGAAACAACAAAAAAAAAAACCTTACTTTCTCCTACCATAATTCATTCTATCATCTTACATCCTTTTTCTCTTTTTCTTGGTTAAACATCTATAAAAAAATTTATACATAGTGTTTGCTGTCATTTCCTCTTTTCTCCTTAATTTCTTAACCCTTTGGAATATGTGTTCTTATCTCATTTCTCAGTTGAAATAGCTTTCTTCAAAGCTACCCTTGAATTTCTGTATCCAACAGCCCTTTTTAGTCCTTGATGTTGCTAAAATTTCTGGCAGCAGTGTTGATCCTCTGTTCCTAGATAGTATCTCATATTGGACTTTTCTACATATTCATCTATTTTACCTACTTAACCTACTTTTCTGTTCTCTTTTTCCATCATTTCTCTTTCTCCTAGCTGTGGGCGTACCAAGTCTGTGGCTTGGGCATTTCTTTTCCTTTCCTTTTCCCTTTCCCTTCCCCTTCCCTTTCTCCTAACTCATCTCCTCTCCTTTAAATGACTTAGGAACTCTGATCAATGCAATGATCAACCATAATTTCAAAAGAATCATGATGAAACATGTCTCCTACTTACTGATAGAATGGGGATTGACTTGGAATACAGATCTATCTATTTCCTTGTCTCACTATCTATTGATCTTTCAATCAATCTGTTTATCTCTCTGTCTCTATCTGAACATGGTACACATAGGATTTTGTTTTGCTTATATAAATTATACATATTGATAACAGGAGTTTTGTTTCTCTTGTTTCCTTAATGGGGGAGATTTGAAGAGGGAGAGAGAGGAGCCATATTTTCATTGAAATCAATATGTGATTTTCCTTTGCTTAACAATTCATGTATATTGTAAGAGTTTTGTTTTTCTTGCTTTCTAAATAGGGGAAGAAAGGGACAAGGAGAGAAGGCAGATTTCTATTGATTGAAAAATTTATAAAATTTACTTTAAATAATCTTTTGGCAATCTTCCTTAATTTTAGTGCCTTCTGTTGGAGATTGTCTTCAATTTATCCTGTTCATATCCTGTTTGTCGATAGTTATTTATATATTGTCTTCCCTATTAGACTATGAGTTTCTGGAGAATGGGTACTATTTTTGCCTTTCTTTGTATCCTCCTATGTTTGATAAGTTGCTGTCACATCTAGCTGCTAAATAAAGGCTTGTTAACTGATTGGCTGACTGACTCAATGAGTGATAGTTGCCTCATCTGATACCATAACACTTAGTTTATCTAATGTACTTTTCACTCCAATCTGTATCATAATCATCTGAATATATCAGTTCTCACTCCTGTTATATTACAAACTCTTAAAAAGAGACCACATCTCAGTTATCTCTTTAATTATGTTCTGTATCTTTTTGATGAGTCTATTTTATCCTCTGCCAAAAGGAAACAAGGAACCTTGTTTTCACTAAACAATTTTTCATCTCATCCTACAAAATTCAAAGACCAACATTAACAAACATACTAAGATTAAGGTAGTTGTACACTTTCCACCAATATCAATCGTGGAGGAAAATGAAATCAAGAAATTCTAGGAAGAAGGAGACAAAATTGCAGATTAGTAGGAAAATGAGTATTGTGAATTTTCATCCACAAACTCCTCCAAACAGATCTAGAAAATGTACTATGCTGAACAAAACTATGAGTCCATCATTCAGCCTGGCTCCACAAAGAGAGAAAGAATGAGAGGTCCACAGATGTGGGGCAGTCAGGCTATGTGCATGCGACTGAAACATGACAGGACCCAGAGAGAGGCTGGGCACCAGGACAAGAAGAAGTCACAGACCAAGACAAAGATGTTCTTGGACACATACCGGTATAAGAAGATAGGAACAGATGTGAACTGATACATTTGTCATTTACTGCTCAGTTCCAGGTCACAAATCCAGAGTGGGATGAGGACAGTTGTCCACAAGCATGGCATTTCCCAATAGAAATGCACCAGGGGTGTAACCAGAAAGAAGAAATTTCTGAAGCAAGCACCAGCAGCCATGTGACTCAGATTCTGCACTCAGAGCAAGTTCTCACTTTGAGATTGAGCCAGCTTGCAGAGAAATAACCAAGTCAGAAATTAAAGAACAAAGGGGAGCCTACAATTCTGCTACTGAACTAAAAGAGATTTGCAGATGGCTGAAAGGGATTGAGTTTAGCAGTAGTTCTCTCTTTCACAGAGCCAGATCCAGGTCAAAAACTTGAAGAGTTTCTCTGATCATGATGCTTGTAAAGACTTTGCCTTGGATCAGACCACTTTGGAAAATTGAAAACTTACAGACCTCCCACACTGCCCCTAAGATCATAAAATCTAATCACCTAATACTTCTAGAAATCAGCAACAAGACTAGTTATTCAGCAACAAATCTTCCTTTCCAAAGTGTATCAAAGCTCAGTCATAGCATCTCATCCTAAGTCAGGAAATAGTCTGGAAGAATGGAAAACAACAACAACAAAAAAAGAACCCCACCTTATTGGACTATTATGGTGGCATGGATGCTCAAGAAATAAACACAGAATAAGATAATGACTCCAAAATATCTACAAGCAGTGCCTCATAAGAAAACACAGGTTGGACACAAACTCAATGAGAATTCCTGAGAAAGATGAAGCAAGAGTTTAAAAAAAGAGGTATTTTCCCTCAATGGAATAAGCACACTTGAGGGGAAAATGAAAAAAGAAAAAAAGAAATGAGAACTGTGGAATAAAGAATTGGAAAGGGAATTAAGAGCTTTGTTATATATATATATATAATATATAATAATAATATATATACACATATTATATATGTGTATATATACACATATTATAACATAGTCCAATAAACAAACTTCCTGAAAATTAGAATGGACAGAATGGAAGTTAAGGACTCCATGAGATAACAGTATTAAAACAAAGTTTAAAAAAAAAAGCTAAAAAAATAGAAGAAAATGCAAAGTTTCTCATTGAAAATAATTGACCTGGAATACAGATCAAAGAGAAGAAAAAAAAACATTGGACTTTCTGAATGCCATGATTCACCCCCCCCCCAAAAAAACTAGACATTTTATTTCAAGAAATCTTAAAAGAAAACTGCATAGATCTCATAGAACCAAAGGGCAAGGTAGAAGTAGAAAGTACCTTCTAATCACCTCCAGAAAGCAAACTCAAAATTAAACTTCCAGGAAAATTATAACCAAAATCCAGAGCTTCCAAATCAAAGAAAAAAATATACTTCAAGCAGCCAGAAAGAACATACTGCAGAGACACAGTCAGAATCACACATGACTTAGCAGCCACCACTATAAAGAATTAGAGAACTTGAAATATGACATTCCAAAAGACAAACAATATGAGCTCACAGCCAAGAATAACTTACCCAGCAAAATGGACTACCTGGAGAAAAGTGGACTTTCAATAAAATAGATGAACTCCAAGCAATTCTGATGAAAAATTAGTGCTGTATGGAAAATCTGAACAGAGTAGTAGATAGAAAAATTAAAAAAAAAAGATAAACAATGAACAATGATAAAGGACCAAAGAAAAGTAAACTACTTATATTTAAATGTGGGAGACAATGTGTGTTGCCTCCAAAGTCTACCATTGTCAAAGTCCATGAAGGCAGTCCAATTTAACAAGGCCCAGGAATGGTTCTGTTATGCTTTGATGATCTTAAGAAAAGAATGGAAAGAGAAGGGAAGAGGAATACACTGGGTGAATGAAGGAAGATTGGGGGAAATATCTCATTATGAAGGTGCACAAGAAGACATCTATACAAACAAGGAAGAAGGGGTGGGAGAGAGTAGTTCACCTTTGAATATGATTCTCATCTAAATTAGTCAAAAAAATAAATATACACATATACATACACAGTTAGGTGAAGTACTACATTTCACTGAACAGGAAAATAGGGAAATGGGGAGATAGGGAAGGAGAATTAGAAAGAATAGATTAAAAGAAGGATTAATTATAAGCAAAATAAACTCTCAAGCAGCTGGGTTGCACAGTGGATAAAGTGTTGGGCCCTTAGTCAGGAAGAACTGAGTTCAAATCCAGCCTCAGATACTTACTAGCTGTGTGACCCTGGGCAAGTCACTCAACCCTGTTTGCTCCAGTTCCTCATCTGTAAAATGAGCTGTAGAAGGAAATGGCAAACCACTGCAGTATATTTGCCAAGAAAACCTCTAATGAGGTCATGAAGAATTGGACATGATTAAAATGACTGAACAACAGCAACAAAAATAAACTCTAAGGATATAGAGAAATATTTATAGTTCTTTTGAGACTGGCAAAGAATAGGAATCTGAGGGGACACCCGTAAATTGGGAAATAAATGAAAAAATTGTGGTATACAAATGTGATATGTATTATCTATTGTGTATTATATATCTATTGTATATTATGTATATCTATCGCATTAAATTATTGGTGCAAGTAGGTGACACAGTGGATGGAGCTGTGGGCTTGGAATAAGAAAGACATCTTCATGAGTTCAAATCTGGCCTCAGAAATTTACTGAAAAATGATAAAACAACAATAAATTGAATTCTTATCAGTATAATGACAAATTAGAATTCCAGAAGACTAACAAGGAAGTGTGAACTACATCCCGATTTTTTTTAAATGGCCAAAGGGTAAATTTGTTTTCATTGATTAGGTTTTAATGAGTTCTATTTTTCTTGTGTCCTCAATTGGGGATGAGGGAGCAGGAGTGGGAGAGTGCAAAGGTGGACTTTGCCTGATTAAAACATAAAATATGAGGAATACTTTAAAAAATAAATTCTTTTTTTTTAAGCCAAAGACAAGGTTTATTAGAACATCTGCCATATTGGCCAGAGTTTTTTTTATAATTTATTTTGATTTATCAATAATCACTTCCATAAGGTTTTGAGTTTTAAATTTTTCTCCCCCTCCCTCTCTACCTCCATCCCCAAGATGACACACAATCTAATATAGGCTATACATATGCATTCTTATTAAACATATGTTCACATTAATGATGTTGTAAGTAAGAATTAGAACCAATAGGAGGAACCACCAGAAAGAGGAAACAAAACACAACAGAAGAAAAAAAAATAGCAAATAGAATGCTTCGATCTGCATTCAAACTCCATAGTTCTTTCTTTGGATGTGGATAGCATTTTCCATCATGAGGCTTTTGAAGATGTCTTAGATCCTTTTATTGCTGAAAGGGGTTAAGTCTATCAAAGTCAGTCATCACTCAATGTGGCTGTTACTGTGTACAATGCTCTCCTGGTTCTGCTCACTTCACTCAGCATCAAACTATACAAGTCTTTCTAGGTCTATCTGAAGTCTGCCTGTTCATCATTTCTTTTTATGTCTGTCTTGAGTCTTGTATTTGAAGATCAAATTTTTTGTTGAGCTCTGGTCTTTTTATCAGGAAGGTATGGAAGTCCGCTATTTAGCTGAATATCTATCTCCTCCCCTGAAAGATCATGCTCATTTTCACTGGGTAATTGTTCCTTGGTTGTAATCTAAGCTCCTTTGCCTTACAGAATATCATGTTCCACCCCCTATGGTATTTTAATGTAGAAGCTGCAAGGTCCTGTGTAATTCTGACTGTGGTTCCATGATATTTAAATTGTTTCTTTCTGGCTGCTTGCAGTATTTTCTCTTTGACCTGGCAATTTTGGAATTTGGCTACTATATTCCTTGACATTTTTAATTTGGGATCTCTTTCAGGAAGTCAGCAGTGGATTCCTTCTATGGCTATTTTATCCTCTGGTTCTAGGACCTCACAGCAGATTTCCTTTATGATATCCTGAAAGATACTGTCCAGGCTCTTTTTTTCATCATGATTTACAGGTAGACCTATAATTTTTAAATTGTCTCTCCTGGATTGATTTTCCAGGTCAGTTGTTTTACCAATGAGATGTTTTATATTTTCATCTATTTTTTCATTCTTTTGTTTCTGTTTGACTGATTCTTGCTCTCTCATAGAGTCATTGGCTTCCATTTGCTCAATTCCAATTTTTAACAAATTGTTTTCTTCTATTAGATTTTGTATCTCCTTCCCCATTTGGCCAATTGTATTTTTTTAGGGACTTGTTTTCTTCAGCGTACTTTTTTCCAGTTGGCCAATTGTAATTTTTTAAGGACTTGTTTTCTACAGTTAAGTTTTGTCCTTCCTTTTCCAAGCTATTGACTCTCTCTTGCATACCTCTCGTTTCTTTCCACATTATTTCTTCTACCTCTCATTTGACTTTTAAAATCCTTCTTGACCTCTTCTAAGAAGGCCTTTTGGGCTTCAGACCAGTTCATATTCCCTTTTGAGGTTCCAGTTGTGGGTTTGTTGGCAGTATTGTCCTCTTCAGAATTTCTGCCTTGATCTTTACTCTTCCCATAATACGAATCTATCGTATGTTTCTTTTTGCCATGATGTTTGCTTATTGCCTGGCCTTTAAAGAGATTGTGTTCTCCTGCTGGGAAGCATGGGGCACCAACCCAAGCTTCTTGTGTTGGGAGCCTAGGGCTTGGTCGATGACTTTGTGTTCTGGGGCCTCCAATATTGGCAGTTGGAGGCTGTAGGATTCTGGCAGCTTACCTGGTGTTGGACTGGAAACAGCAATACTGGAACTCTAGGGGTAGGATTGGGTAGTGTGACTCCTGGAGATTTCCTGCTCACCCAGGCCTTTCCTTCCTTTAGTTTTCTTCAGCTCTTTTCAGATGGATGTTGTAGGGTGTTTATCTACCAGGGGCCCCTTGGAGTGCTGCTTCTGTTAGTTTTGCTGAGGCCCTGGGAGAGCCAGTTGCTGTAGAATGCTGAGGCACCTGGTGGTTTTCTGAACTGGTTTCCACCAGTTCCCCCCACCCTCAATGAGGCACTCAGGGTCCAGGTGTTGGTGTTAGCCTGCTCCACCACCCGGGCTTCAGGATCTCCTTCTGGTATGCTGAGGTGGGGCTTTCCACTAGCTTGCCAGGATGCCTCCCATTCTGTACTGATCCCCTTCCTCCAAGGTAAGAGGAGCCTTTCCAGTTAATTCCTCAAGCTACCTGGACTACTGGACTGCTGCACCCCATCTTTCTTCTGGTTCAGCTATTCCAGGGTTTTTCCTGGGGTGATATTTTCTGGGCTTTCAGGGGTTAATAAGGGAGAGTAAGAGAGACTCACCTCTTACTCCCCCTTCTTGGCTCCCAGAAGTGGAAGTCTTGGCCAGACTCTTAAGGAGTCTGAACATTAGTGAGCTATGGGATAGATTGTAAGAATCTGAGCTAAAAAAATAAATTCTAAGAAGAAATTGACAAAATTCTTCAAAATAAGTTTTACTTCAGTAACTTGATATTTTGTGATTTGAAGTCAAAGTTGGAGAAATGAGAGTATACAAAATTATCTCAAAATATTATTATCTCAATAAATAAAACAAATCAGTGCCATATAGAATATTCAGAATTCTCATGCCTGCATACCATGAATATTTTCTTCAGTAGGACACTTGGAAGGAATTGGATATGAACTAACAATAGCATATTGTTCTATATTGTTCTATTTCTATAGAAATATATTATTCTTTCACTTTTTTATTTCATGGACTTCTGATATGAACTATTATAATGACAACAAATTTCATGTAGTTGATGTCATATAGTCCTCTGGAGAGTGATACAAACAGCACGATGTTTGCTACAGTAAGAAACATCTGTCAGACTTTGCTATTGATAGGAGATGACTCTTCTACCCACACTTTACATGGAGCATCCTCCATGCCATTAGATAAAATCTTTGATTCATATGTCTTCCTGCTTTATGCATTACTTACCACTGATACTCAGGATTATTGGGCAAAGTTACCTTTCTGTTTGCATCTATTATGGAAACTCTTAATGATATCAACATTCATAACAGACGTCTCGTTGAAGAAAGCTGTCTTTTACTCCAACAAGTCAAATTCTGTCTTGCAACCAATCACTATAAAGCAGAGTGACACTTTAACATTTCTCAATGAATTACGTAGTTATAAAGATGGTTTTGTAGAAAATTATACTTGAAAGACATCCTTTTTCTTGGATAGACACTGAAGACGAGCAATGAGTTAGGGTAAGAATGCAAAAGAAGAAAAAAAGCACAAACACAACTGCAATGCTTTCAGTAGTCCTGAGTTTCTTTTTCCTACAATAATTCTAATATTTTAGCTATGTGTTATTAATACAAATCATGTGTTATTAATACATGCAATAGACCATCAGAATTACATAAAAATTAAAATTGCTTATGAAAAAATTAAAACTGACAAACACTTAATTAGGATAACGCATATTGACAACAATGAATTGTTTACCAGATATAAAAGGGATCACATGTGAATGGAAAGGAAATAGGCTGGGTATGTTTGAAAAGTGAATTATAACAAATGAATAGACTTATAGGTGGTTCTTAAGTGGTAATCATAAAACATTAATATGGCAAAAGAAAAGCCTCTGGATATTTGGTAAATCCTATGGGGAAAATGTGTGGGCAAGAATTAAGAAAAATGAAGGTGCATAAGTATGAGAATACAGGAAAGGGTTGTGATGTTCCTAAGTAGAAGTATTTCACTCATAGATGAGATCATGGATCCATTGAAATATCCATATATGTCCACCAGTAGGTAGAACAGTGTCTTGTAAAAATGACACAATAAATATTTTGGGGGAATATTAATGTTAAATATTATTATTACAGGTAATGGCTCTGGTTAACATTTAACAAAGAATGTCCTTTACTGATGCAGGACTTCTCTAGAATCTGTAATACGTACACAATTTGGAATTTTGCACTATAACGGTAAAGAGATGATTCAATCTGAAATGACAGGTGATAGAGGAAGCAAATGAGAGAAAGACTTTTCCCATTAAAGTAGATAAATCTTGAATTCTGGTGTGGTATATAAATGACTGTCTCATAACTTTTCCTAAAGAGTGGTGCATAGGTCATAGATTTCTAAGTCCATGGAGGACACTACTTGACCTACGGTATAAACACATCCATAGTATAGGAAATTCTTTATAGTCAGCCTTTATTGTCTAGAAAAAAAAGCTAATATAAAGTAACATTAAGGAGGATGTTCAAGGCAAGTTCTATTTTTGGTAGTAATGATTTTTTAATTAGTTTAGATCATTTTGTGGGATATTTAATTACTGGTTTTGATTTATTTCTCAACTTTATTGGTCTGACTAACTGTTTAAGTTTAAGTTATGGTAAATATTTTGTAAGTATGCTAAGATTATCCATTTTCATTTACTTAGTAATTACCATGTGTTATTTACTTTGCATTTCTAAGTGCTATCATCTTTACCAATAAGATGTTTTTCTAATAATATTTTGAAAGGTGTGTGTATGAATTACTCTCAATAATGAATGGTCTTCCAATTCCATGAGAAAAGCAGGTAGGAGTAAATAGTAGCAATAAGTTTTCCTCTTACATTCTTGTACTTCTGTTCTTTATAAAGGCCTTTGATCCACATATTTATATACTGAGGCAAGCGTGAGGACAGGAGAAGTTTTGTTTGTTTGTTTTTCCCCTTAGTAGAATAATCATTTTGATTGATAAAAGAACATCTGTTGAACTTGAAGTGTTGGCAATTGAAGAATCTAGGTGTTTGAAACAGTTCATCTGACATATATTTTTTTCATTTAAATCTGCTCTACTGCCTGTTATATAAGAGTATGTTTGTTATTCCAACAACTAGGTGTCAAGGTGGGGACCACAATGGCTAATTAATTAAAAGAGATCATCCATGGAGAAAGAAATCTCCTAGTTTCTTTCATGCATACCATATACATTTATATAGATATTTAAAATATATTTGTGATTGTAATTTAACTTTCTCTATCCTGTGTAATGTATGCATTTATATGGGTTGCAGACTGCTAAATGAGGTAAATAAAGAACATTTAACAATGCATGTGTCTCTAAAGTTAGCATTTGCACAGAAAGCAAAAATAAAAACTGAATATATCCATTTCACGGTTTGTTAACAGTTACTTTTAAACAGCTTATAGTGATTAATTTTGTATCATAATAAAATATTTTATAGAGAAAGTTGGGGAAAATAAAGTAAAGGGAAAAGAAAAAAAATATGATCTTTTAATATTTTAGAAAGACACCCCAAAAGAATATCAAATTTGCAGTTACAAATATATTACCTTTTTCCTCAGACAAAACAACTCCATTTCTCTTTCTGCTGAGAAGAAAGTATGGCATTAGTATCAGGGTTGTTATCCAGACAATAGCAATTTTAGGTGATCCTCCTTCTCTTTGGATATCCTACTATATGCATGCACAAGTCATACTTTTATACAGGAAATTTTGAAATTCTTTTCCTTTCTGTCATTTATATTTCATAGAAGAAAGGACTACTTGGAAATGAACACATAGAGGCAAGATCAGAATAGACACAAAGTATGACAGGAAACATTTACAAAATATAGTTTTTGAGGATATCTTTTTTTAAATTTTGAATAATCTGGATTAATGTAGTAATGAATATGATGGGCTGGTAGTGAAGCTCAGCTGAAGATATTATATGTGATTAGTGTCTGATCTTTCAAACTATTTATCTTAATTTGGATGTTGGCTCTGGAGGAAAGGATATGGCTCCAACCAAACAAATTTATTCTAAGAGAATTTCCCTTCTGGATAATTACCTAGAAGAGCAAATGTCCTTCTTACACTCTCACTGAAAGAGCATTGTCATAATCACAGAGATGATGTTGAAGGACCTTGCAACCTTGTCCCCACCCAATTTCCAACTTTCTCATTCTAAATTTCAAGAAAGAGAAATGCTGGACTTCAGATAAGTTATGTTGAGTTACACATCTGTTATCATTTACTTTTTTTGCAATGTGTACTCTACCACTTTGCTTTTACCTTTGTATCTCAAGAAAAAAGTTTTTTGAGGTTCAGAAATTGTAACTTTTCTGATATCAATAACCTTCCATCATTTAATTCTTCCTGGAGCATAAACAAAAGTTAAACTGTTATAGAAGCTATACTTTTATCAGCATGAGGTAAATGCATATTCTGTGCTTAAAAAATACAACCTTCATAAATCTAGTTGGCCCAAGGGACTATACAGAAATGCTCAAATGTTAATGAATTTCTGAGTATGTGTATCAGTACATGATATGTAAATGTATATACACATATACCCACAAACAGGTACAAGAATATGTGCCCTGAATATAAAGTCAATAAACAGTCGATCTCAGTGAAAACTTTAAGAAACTGAACACCTTAGTGAGTTCTTTGTTAATGACATTGGGCACCTCCATTGCATACTCATTTCTTTCGTAAAATCTGACTGACTACTTAATTTAGCTGCTTGGGCTGTCGGTAGATACTGAAATGAAGCAGAAAAGAGTTGAGATTGTCCTTGTTTGGTTACCAAAATCCCTGCAAAACATCTCCCCAAGCCCCCAGGAGCTATGCTGATGTCACATCCGTTGCCCAGGTTTCCACACCTCTCCCAGCAGTTACTACTCATCTGTCTCTCTCTCTTTCCCTCTCTCTCTCTCTTTCCCTCTTCCCCTAACCCTCTCTTTCACTCTCTCGTTCTCTCTTTCTCTCTGTTTCTCCTTTATTCCCCCTTGGGTCAAAACTTTTTCAGTGCGCTAGCTGGTAGCTGTGAGGGAAGAGGAGGAGCAGTGGGTTGGAAGAGCTTCAGCACCACGGGCAGCGCCTGCTGCAGCCTTGCCCACCCCGCTAAGCTCTTGGACTCCCAGCTCTGAGGATGCCTGCGGAATGATCACCCCCCCAGGGCGGCTGCTGCTGCTGGTGTTGCTGTTGCTACTGCTGCTGCTGCTGCTGCTGCTATTGCTGCTGCTGCCCGGTTCCTGCTGGTGCTGCTTCTGCTACCGCCACTGCTGCTGCTCCTTACACTCGGATTCTGACTGGCAGGAGGAAAGTGCATCTGACAGGAGAAGGGTCCCTGCAGTGAAAGTGGAGTAGCTGAATAAAAGAGAGTAAAGAAGAAAAGAAACCCACAGCAGAATGCAGGCGCCGTCCAGTCTCCTCAACCTTTTGCTGCTTTCTTTGCTGGCTGGACTGGATCCTTCCAAGGTATGAACAATATTCTATTTTATTTTAAATAAATGCAGTATTTTTTTTCAAGCCTGGAGTACAGTACCTCAAGCTACCATCTCTTACTCGTCTTACCTTTACGGTATGGCAAATGGCAAGTTTACCTATTCGCGGAATAGTACTGCAAGGTAGACTTAGTCTGGGGGAGAGGGGTGGAAGAGAAGGGAAGGGGAGTGAACATCGTGTATCTGTGTAGTGGGCAATGCGGATCTCTGGGGAATTTAGCTTTTTTTTTTCCCTCTGTCCAAAGGCTTTGTGTGTTCTTCTGTGTTCTGGCAGGCAACAGCGGAGTTTGCAGTTGTAATAATATTAGTTGTAAACATGCATTAGAGGATGCTAGAACTGCTTGCCCCTTTGTTTAAAGTGGAGAAGCATATTTCCAGCTAAGCGTGGTCAATAACACTCCCATCGCAGACGTGCTGCAGTTTGTGTCCAAAACATTTGGGATGCTGCTTGTACTACACAAGGCAGAGCAGAATGGTTGAACTCTGTCATTGCCTACAGCTGGTTTGGTGAGAGAGGATATTTTCTTGTGTGTTGTTTGTTTGTTGCCTTTCCACTACAAAAAAATGCCATGATGGGGGGAGGGATGAAGGAGAGGTAAAAGAAGTTCTGCTTTCCAGTGTTAAGCAGTAGGAAGATAATCAAACTATGACAGAGGAGAAGAATGATAACCATAGCTCTTGAACTCTAAAAAAACGATCAGTCCTATCTATCAGGAACATAGGTGTACTCTAGCAAAAAAGCAGAAAGCATGAAGAAATATTTCCATTGGTGAATGCGGCAAGTCATAATGAGGGTCAGATATCCTGACTTAGTATTCTGACAATCATTAACTGGAGTAAGGAGTGAGATGTCAAGGAAGGCACAGCCAAAGATATTACTTATCAGCCAGGTATCTTTGCTTGCTTCTTTATTTTGCCTGAAGACAATATTAGGCTATTAGCTGGACTAGGAAGGCCAACATGTTATAGTGGGCCTTAGGTTGTACATTAACTTCAAGAGTCAACAGCATTGTCTTATAACATCAGTGAAGTATGGAGAAATTAACCTTCCATTCAAAATTCAGTAAAACTGAGACTTTGCCAAACACAATTCCATACTCTAGAAGGTAATGTTTCAAGGCCTCGCAAATACTATGTGCAGTAAAAAATTGAAATAAGTATCATACATGCTAGTAATCATTTGTGTATACTTTTCAAAATTATTTCACAGGTCTCCCCTTTTAACTAATAGTTACATTACTGGTGTCATTCCTTAAAGATTGCACTTAGTGTTTGTGAATGCTATTTTAATGATTTTAGTGCATTTTAAGTAGTATTTTTATAAAGTTTCCACTCTACAAAATACATTTTCCCAGTGGAAAAAAATATTGGGCTTGTTTTGATAATACACATAACTTAAAGAATTTATTTGGAAGTTAAGAATTCAAAATTTCTGCCAATGTAGGGTAATAGTTTATCTACATTCATTAAAGAATTATATTGCAAAAACAAAACAAAAAAAACCTCTTAAAATATCATTGGAAATGAGGTTTGAAATTTTCTATAGAAAAATATCCATAGCAATAAATCCAAGTACTAATAAATCCAAGTTGTATGCAAAACAAAATTTAAGTCATTTAAAAATAAAGCATTTTCAAAATATGAAGTTTAGCAGGCATTAATAAAAACTACATGCTCAAAATTGGCAGACATTATCTAGAAAATTTCATTTTCATGAAAAAAATATTATGGAGAACTTAGTTCCAATGAATTTCACCTTGTATTCAAAGTAGTTTACAAACTCAGAACCACTATATTCATAGATTATTGCTATCATTATCAATATTTCAATTATATAATTATATAACCCAAAGTCAGTTCTTTATAAGGACCATCAGATAAATAATCCATCTTTAATTAGGGACTTCTCCCTATATATTCAACTTTCACATCTCACCATGACTATTTGGGAATTCAAATCTGAGAGATTCAAAAAGGGACAAAGGCATACATTAACTTTTCAGATAGTTTTTTATAGCTTTCTGGAAATTGCAGTATACTATGAAGGGAGCAGAAAATAATAACATTTGTTCTATACCATAATTACATCTTAGAGAATATTAAAATGTTAATTCCACTCAATTTTAGTATCATAAAAATTAGCTAACAGACTAAGGCTTTCTGAGAAGAAGCAAAGAAGTGTTAATCTTGTTTTGCTTATCAAAGCATATTTTGAATCCAAAATATATTAGCGCATGGAGCTAAACACTAAGATCATTATTGAACCTTCAGAGTAATAACAGATCAGGTTACACACTGAATATGGCCTGGCAAGTTTGCCCTTTGCACTTTGACTTGGAATTTTAATGTCAAATTCCCTCTTTTGGGGAAATTTTACTTATTGAAATTAGAATCCAACTATACATGTTAACTAAGAGGAGTATGATACCCAGAAAGGTTCTGTTTTTAAAATGGAGGTAAAATGATGACACTTGACGAAAAAAAGCTTGGATGTAAATTCCAAACACAATTCTGTTTTCCTTTTATCTTCAATCATATTAAAACTGACCATAAATATATAATTATGTTTTAAATTGGAGTTCCCAAACTTTACTCAGCTATAAGCAATCTAGTTTTCTCATCTTTTTTTTTCATATGTACCCAACATGATGATAAATGTGCATGGGGATAAATATATACATAGGGTTCACCAATTTTGAAAGAGAAGGCACAAGAGGTATATGATTCCAATTTCATGACTATAGCACTGATGGATTTCTCATTCTGATTTTATTAAAACTAATCTGCTGGATATCCAAAATGATTTCATAACAAATTGACTATTATCACTTATACAGGGTCATTAAATATTTGCCTTTGTAATATCTCTTATATAATTATAACTTAACCTTGGTTATATGATGTTTTATAAGGTGTTTAAGTATCGCCATCTCATGGTAAGATAAGTTACTTGAAAATCTAGGTGGAATTCAGAATTCAAAGAAATGCCAAGGATTTTATGTCTGAAGATAATTCATCATGTAGATGAATTCATTTTCAGCACTGACATACTTTCTTCTTCTTTTTTTGTTCCTTTAGTATGTCAGAATATTGGCACAACTACTATCCTTAAGTAAAAGAAGACATCCTACCACTAATTAATTATTTGGATTTTTTCTGAC
>NW_020954565.1:5915093-5992259 GCF_900497805.2 Vombatus ursinus | reverse complement strand
AAAAGAAGACATCCTACCACTAATTAATTATTTGGATTTTTTCTGACAGATCATCAATTTCCCTACTACTAAAATTATTAAAATCTATGCTCTCTTAATTACAGCCTAATTAGCAGTTTCTATTTCTATTTGGAAAACACATTAGTTCCATCAATCCCTTCTCATCACCACTCCTGGCCACCATAGAAGACTTCAGTTTAGTTTCATTCCTAGTGGAGTATTAGCTTCATGGGCAAAATGCCAAACCACATTCAAGTAACATAAACTGAAGATCTGAAAAGCTAACAGGAAATCAGTTACTTGCTCCAGTGTCATAGAGAAGGGACTATAGCAAACTTTGAAGTTCCTAAGAGTTACTGCTAGATGGCATCTCTGTGCTTCTTAACTGGAATCATGATGTTCAGTAATGACCTTGATAGTACAGAGACTGAACTTCTCACAGGGCTTATTTTAGTCAGGCCCATCATTTGATCACTAACAAAATAATCACTACTGTGAATGAGAACCTCACACCACACTGCTTGGCAAGTTTGATCTATGAACAAAGAGATGAACACTGCAGTAAAGGTGTGAAAAGAATGTTTGGATCTGGTGTCAGATTTATTAGTTTCATTTTAGGGAGAAGGGAGAGGGAATTGGGGTTAAAATGGTTGACATTAAGAGACTCAGATATTTCACCTTTTCATGATCTTTAACACTGTTCTGCATGTATTACACAAAAGAGAATAATCTTGTGGAGAAATAAGTAGCACTTCTATTGAGAACAGCATAATGGTCATTATCTTGATATGTATTAAGAAATCAATCACCATAAAATGTAGGCCTTCCAACAGACATGAAGCACAAAGATGCTGTAATAGCTTCCATATGCATCTAATTTTTCTTCCTGTCATAGTCAGTTCTTCAAATTAGAATCATTAGCCTAAGAGAGATATTTGACTTAGTGTGATAGAAACACAATTCAAGCATTTCAATAATTATCAGATTTCTATGTTTCTTCACCTAACCTTATACCATATGGACTGGGACACAGGGTATTAAATGGTCAAAGATAGTAAGCAAAGATACTGAAACCACAATGGAAGCTTATATGCAAATCTAGAAAAAATGCATATTTTGATGAGAGCTCACTTTTCTTCCCTGAAAGTTAATTTGAAAAAAAAAAAAACACATGACTACCAAAAAACACTGAAAACAGTGTCAGTCTTAATTAAATCTAGTTTAAATATTCATCTCCCATTGTTGCCTTGAAGCTGTATAAGTTAGCCTGTACCAGCCTTGCAAGATCCTTGAAATCTCTGAATTCACTCAATGAGAAGCAGAAATTAAGAATAATGTTAGCATTTGGGAAAGGTCCTCTGATCATTGAATCATAGGCCTAGAAGAAGAAAGGTCCTTAGGAGCCATGTAGTACTCCTCCTACATTTTTTATAGATAATGAGATTGAAGCCCAGAAAAGTTAAGTGACTTGGTCAAAGTCACACAGATAGGAAGAATCAGAGGACAAATTTGAATCTGGTTCTCTGATTCCAGAACTATTTCACTTTCCACATTATCACATTGGCTAGAATATAGCTATTAACACATCGCCTTTGTGTTTTGTGAGAAGAAAAGTTTTCCCATAGTAACTTCATATTGTCTTTCCCTCTTCTATGCCCTCCATCAAAAAATAAAAACAAGAACTGTGTGTAAATAAAAGTAATAACCTTTTCTGTGGGGTTCTAAAAGGGAGCAAAATAGCATGGGCTTCATTCTCATTGTGTTTTTAGTATGATTCCTTATGAGCTCTAGATATTTTCTCTACTTGGAAAAGGACATTTGTTTGTCCTTTTGCCAGAGAAAGCAAATTAAATACGAAGGCAAAGGGTCCAGTCTAGCCCTGCACAGCATACAGTCCATGAGCCTCTTGCAAACCACTAGAGGATTTCAAGTGGCCCATGAAAAATGTAGGGTTGCCACTACACACTCTCCTGTTTGTCCCATGACCCACAGAAACTAACCATTGTCAATCTGTGTATGATCTAACCTATCTATGGCCCAAAGAAGTTTCACCTATTTTAATTTTGGCCCCTACCTATTACCAAGTTTTCTAGGTCTGGTCTAGTCCCAAAACAAACAAACAAACAAATAAATTAGGTCCATGTGGTAAAAAGAGAAGTGGGTATTTGATAATCACATGGTTATTTTGACCAATTTTAACAAACTAGGCATTTCTATTCATTTGCCTTGGGCAGCAATGAGTCCCCTTCACTAGAGGTCCATAAGCAAAAGAATGATGTCTTCTTTGAGAATATTTTATAAAAGGGATTCTTGTTTGGAAGCAGGCTGGACTAGATGACCTATTGATCAGAGAAACGGAACTGGAATGAACCTCAGAAATCATTCAAGTCAACTCCTTCATTTTATAAATTAGGAAACTGCCACACAGGGGTTTTAAGTGACTTTCCCAAGGTCATGTAGGAAACAAATAGAAGAAGCAAGGTTTGAATGGAGAACAACCCAGCTAGGAGATTCTATGCTTCTGTAATATCAACCTGAAGCTCTTTCTTATGGTATCATTCCCTGAGTTCTAGGGAAATAGGATTTTTTAGCCTCTAATTTTCCCCTACTTTCATATTTTCTCTACATAGAGGTCCCCTTTTCTTCTTCATAAGAAGTCCCATGCACTTAGGCTTTATCTCCTCTGCCCTTACCAAAACCTCTGTTACTTATAATAAGTAATTTTCAACTTCATGTCTAACACTGTACTCCAGCACCTAGAATGGTGCTGCTATTCCTATACATAGTTTGGTTGGTGTTATCCTTTGTAATCAAAGAAGACCAAAGAGATATCACTCTGTTGGGGTTAATATACATTGTGTCCAACTATGGCTGATCAGATCAGTACAAGCTTGGGTAACGGGCTATTAACCCCTGGATTGATTTTTCTAACTTCAATCCACTCTACATATATCTTTTATGCACTGATTTATATACATTTTTCTCCTAATAGGATGTAAGGTCCCTCAGGATAGGCCCTTTTTTTTCATTGTATCCAAAGCAGTCACCATACTTCATAGCAAACATTAAGAGATTTGTTGTTGTTCAGTCATTTCAGTCATGTAGAACTCTTTATGATCCCATTGGGCATTTTCTTTTCTTTCTTTTAAGTGAGGCAATTGGGTTAAGTGACTTGCCCAGAGTCACACAGCTAGGAAGTATTAGCTGTCTGAGGGCAGATTTGAACTGAGGTCCTTCTTACTCCAGGGCTGATGCTCTATCCACTGCACCATCTAGCTGCCCCTATTTGGTATTTTCTTGACAAAGATACTGGAGTGGTTTTCCATTTCTTCCTCTTTTTATAGCTGAGGAAACTGAGACAAACAAGGTTAAGTGACTTGTCCAGGGTCACACAACTAGTAAGTGGCTGGGGTTGGATTTGAACTCTGGTCTTCCTGAGTCCAAGCCTGCCTGTCTTCACTGTGCCACCTACCTACCCCGAACCAAAAAAAAAAGTTATACAGATTTATACAGATTCATTGGAAGGATTTTGTTTTTTCTTTTTTTGGGGGGGGGCACTCTAGTCAAATAAGATAGAACAGTGATATATCAAAGTTGAGTGTGGAGGCGGTTGAACTTTTGTCAAAATATAAAAGGATTGGATAAGAAAACAAACATTTGAAAAGTCTGTATGTAAGGAGGTTCCACCTTGAATTTTTACTCTAACATTTTGTTCACACGTAACATGATTAGGATTAGGGTTATGAAGTCTCAGTGCAAGCTGTCTTTCAGGGCCTAGTGTTCAATATTTTTGTTTTAAATTAACATAACACTAGGTAGAGTTAAAGGTCAATATTCTTTTTAACGCAGGCTATTTTTTTAAACGATCAGTGGGTTGCCTGCCAGACTAAAGTCCAATGAATAAGCAGACTATTTTTTTTCTCAAGAGAGAGATTTCATGACAATCAGTAAGCACATTAACTTTCAGGTAAAGTTTAGGTAAAATTTGTACTAGCTTAGTACAAATTTAGGAATTTATTTTTAAATGACATCTATAAATCAAGAATATAATCCTTAACAGTAACCCTAAAGCTACATTATGAGGTATATAACCATTAGACTGAAAAATCTGTCACTACAGGATATCTTTCCTAAGCCCACTTGGGCCTCTGATGTTGCTACCATGCTTCTTTAACTGAATGAAAGAACATAATCTTCTGATCTATTGTTTGCAAGGAAGAAAAATGAGGAAAGTGAGAAATAAACTAGAGAAACCTCAGAAGACCTCTGTACTGCCATTAGTTTTGAACTAGGGAGGAGACATCATTTTGTTCTTTCTTGCTAGAGTCCAAGACCATTCTTAATATGCAATGATAACTGCAGACAGTACTTGGTGTACTCCAAGGCACATGCAGAATCTTAGGGACTGTGGAGGTACTTCCCCGCCATTACCAACCCTACCTTTCACACAAAGAGACAAATCCATTTGTAATCAAGGATGTCCAGTCTCCTCCCCCCACCATATCCACACAGCTGTCTCCTCAATCTATAAATAGGACTCATTGGAATCCATTTTTCTGTGATGCAAGTTACATTCTTCCTTCCAAATAGAAGACAACAAGGTAATAATTAAAAGATTGACAAATATGGCTAGGGAGGGAGACTTCTAATAGATACAGCATCACAAGGGAACCTGGACTTGTCAAAGGCCATACCAGTCAAACAGACTTTGAGTAGGGAGATAGTGAAAGACTATGGATGTATTGTCAGAGGGTTCATCCAGCTAAATTCATCAAAGCAGTAGTGATTATTTTTTAACCCAAAGCAATGAATGAAGAATCATCTAAGGTGCAGATCATTTCCTAACTGTTTTGATGACAGGAACACCCATGAAATCAAATACTCTTAAATTATTTAAATACTGTAATTCCTTAATTTTGGGAGGAGAAAGGTACATGCTATATTATTAATGGCATAGATCCTAAGTCACTTTAAAATTCACCCCACACTTGATTTTTAATAGCCATGACTTGTCCCATGGTAGAGCAGGATGGACTCATGGCCAGTTTCAAGGCCAAATTGTTGCAAGGAAATATGCTTATGGAAGAGATTATATGGACATTTAAACAAAGAAATCACCACCTGGGGGAATTGCAATAGTATCTGCCAAGTAAAGGATAGGAGTTGTGTAGCTATTCAATATGGCCAACTGTGACACCTATTTTAAATCATCCTTAACACTAAGGATAAATAATGAAGGAGAAGAGAGGAAAAGAGAGAATGTGGGATGAGGAGAAGGTAGTGAACAGGAGGGTGAGAAGGGAAAAGAGGAAGTGAAGGTAGGAGATGAGATGATAGGGGGAAAGGGAGATTGAAGAAAATGAGGGATGAGGAAAGGGAGAAAATAAGTCATAACTGGAATGGGGAAGGGAGGAGAGAGGAGAAGGAGAGGAGAGGTAGACTAGCAAAGAATTTAATCTTAAAAAGGTCTCAGGGCAGAGAGACATACAACACAAATAAGATTTCCACAAGCTCCGTAATTCTCTGTAAACTTAGCCTCTGCTCTGTAGCTTTACTTTTCACAGTCCTTACTTTTCTCGTGATCCCTTCTCCTCATCCTTCTCCTTGTCCTCCTTGTCCATAAAGTCCTTGACCCCAGACTTGGCTGCACCTAGATTCTTTTTGCTGAAGCTGCCCATTCTAAAGCAAGTCCACCTGGGCAAACCATGTGTTTACTCCCCCTCCCTTTCTGTTTCACTCCAGGCCATGAAGATGACCAAACAGAATGTAAAAAAAAAATATGCTGGGACAAATAATATATGTCACACTTATTTTGTGAAAATGGGTCAGCAACTAAAATTAATCATTGGAAGGAAGTTATTTGTATTTCAGTCACCTGCCAAAAATAATCTTACATGTTCAGTAAAAATCTATCACGGATTTTCCTGGGAACATTTTTGCTTCCAAAACAAAGAGGCAGGGATGATACCATTTGAGGTCCATTAGAACATTAGACATTACTCCCCCTTCAGTCACTCTGTGGTCAAAGCCAACTTGCCTTCTTGCTGTTCTCATACAATGTATCTCATCTTTTATATCTATGCCTTTGCAAATTCTGTCCCCTGTGCCATAAATGTCCTCCATCCTCACCTCTGCCTCTTAAAATCTCAAAAGATACCCCCTCCTTGAAAATTTTCCTGATTCCATTGGATAGTAAATACTGTTGATACTACCTTCCCAAAATGACCTTGTATGTATTTCTCATTTAGCTATATGCATACATGTTGTTTCTCACAATAAAACGTATTCTCTTTGTGACTTTTGTCTTTATATGCCCCCTTGCACAGTGCTTAATACTAGTAGGTACCTAATGAATATTTGTTTATTGGTTTAGATAGCAGCCTTTTCTCTTCCTCCTCCTGCTCTCATTCAACATTCAATGAATATGACTAAATTAATAGTGAAGAACAAGGAGAAACTTCTTTCAGTTCTATATGTTCACCCCAAATCAGGGAGCTACAAATAACTCAGTCTAAGCAAAATGACATTAAGTGTTTTGAGGGACCATGAAGTTCTGTCCTTGTACTTTCTTGATGAAATGGAAAAAGTCAGTGAAAATAGATTGATTTTAAAACTTGTTTTCAGTTTGGAATTCCTGGACAGATTATGTGTTTTGTGACCTACATAAGATCATATATTTTGAAGTAGCTGATCAGTTTCCCTACACACACACACACTCACACACACACACACTCACATTCACACACACACACACACACACACACACACACACACACACACACCTTTGACTAGAAGTCATTATTTGAGAATTACTAAGCCATAACATCAAATAGTCTGTGAAGACTAGCTGTTCATCATGATCATTATGATACTGTGTGGGAAAGTTAGCATCACCTCTCATTTCCAAAGCATGAGCATTTTATCCTAACTTTTCTTTTTATTGGCACTAGCTTTAAAGGATTTCATGCTTATTGCACTTTTATTTAATCCTTTCTATTTAATCTCTTTGTTCCATTTCATAAATGGGTGTATTATCTTTACTTCCCTATTTCAGGTGGTACAATAAATTGAGGAAAATGCTTCAAAATCATCTGCTGGAATCACCTGGAATGGGCTGAATGTCTTATTAGAATACTATAATGGAAATAAAAATAGTCTGGGCTCTAAATGTGTCCTAATTAAATTATTAAATGTGCACAGAAGTGTCAGACAAAAGCTTTGGAAAATGAAGAGCAAATGTAGGATAAGGAAGGGATTTCCACTCATATAATGTCTTTCTTACAAACCCTATTCACAGAAAGTAGGAATTGCAAAAATTCTCATAATTAACTTCTGTAATTTGAATGCTCCTGGGGAAAGAATGTCGGTAAGAAAATTGTTAAATCTACAGAAATGGGAAATAACACAGGGACTAACCTTGGAAAACCCAGCTGCCTCCAAAGAAAAACTGTCAGATGAAAGGCTAGTTAAAGCATTTTTTCCAATATGCATTGGTTTAGGAAGTTTTAACACCAGAAGTTCCCAATACAAATTAAATCATAGTTACAAGAGAAAATATGTTATATGTATGCATTTTGTATCAAAAACAGTGTGATGTAATGGATAGAGAGCCAGGAAGACAAGGATTGAAGTCTGGTTCTAGCCAACTGGCTATGTGACCCTGGGAAAAGGTATTTAACTTCTCTGAGCCTTACACAGATTTCTAAGACTGTAAGTCACAGAGAAGATACCATCATTCTTTATTGGGGAAGCTTCTTTAACTGGGGTTGCCTTATTCTAATCAAATTTCAGATCCAATCCTTATGCCTAATATACCCCAAAATATATTATATGTATACTTGTAAGTATAGCAGTGGTTGGATTGAGATATAAATTTTGTCCTAGGGATTATGTACCCAGAGCTCTCCTGGAAAATTTCAATTATTCCAGGGATATGGCTATTCAGCTGTTGGGATTTGTGGCAATAACAAATTTCCTGTCTCGATCTCACCAGGTAGTGGTGGCTCAGTGATGAAAAGGCTCTGCACTTTGATATGAAGAGGTAATCTCCTTATTCTATGCTGAGCAGAAAGAATTGAAGATTTAATAGATATTGAAAACAGTGTCTCTACCATCGATATTATCTTCTCTTCTGACTTCAAGTCTTGTCGGGGATTTTTCATGCCATTTCCAGGAACAAGTGGGAGAAAAATTACTTGCCATAGGAAGAAACCAGGAAATTTTAATTTCCAAATTGTGCACTGGCCAAATCACCAATATTCCTGGAGTCTCCAGAAACTTCCAGGGAAACTTTGGATGCACAGTCCATAAGATGACTTTATAAAGCAATTCAACCCCCACTACATACAAATGGCTATATTTAATAGTTGCTAGACAGATAGATAGATAGATAAACTAAACTGATGCATATCACTAATAAGGAAGCAATTAAAAAGCTCTATTCCTTCATGCCTTAAATATCATTAATAGAGGGACAAATTCTAGGTGGAAAGATTCATACAAATGGAATATCAGGATTAGAAATGTTGATTCACCAAAATACCATTTACTGGATTATTAATTTACAAAAGATGCCACCACTTTTGGAATGTTACAGAGCCTTGTCAGCGATTAGGAAATTGGGTTACGTCTGAGCAGACCCCCATAGGGAGCATATTTCTAGCATCTACCTTTTTCGAGTAATACTATACCTGATCGCTACTGTGTATCATTGTAGCATAAAACATGCAGAAATATTCTCTGATTCAAGACTGGCTAAAGGAGTTTTAATATATGTATTATTTATTATTTATATAATGCTTGTGATATATGCTACCCTTTGAACAACTTGAGTGCTAGACAAAAGACTGAGCATAAAATGACTCTGCTCTATCTTGCTCTCTGAAAGCACTCCAGGGATGAACAGGAAGAATTGGATAGAGAGTAGTGAAGCTCATGCAGAAGAGCTAGTTATTGCAAAGTAATGCTACAAAATGGGTAGGACAGATTTGGGACTAAGAGATCAAGTGAATGTAATGGATTAATAATTTACTTACGGTATTCTTTGTTGGCATTATAACTTCATAATGTCTCTGTCAATCAAAGCAAGACATGACCTGGAGGGAAAGTATTTGGTCTGACAGAAGAACAAGTAGATATTGAAACATTGGGAAGGAAATAAGTGGTCTTAGATATAGAAAGGCAGTGCTGTATGGTGGATAGAAAGCCAGAATCATATCATGAAAACAAGATTTCAAATCCTGTCTTTGACACAAACTGGCTGTATGACTCCAGCCAAGTCAATTATCTTCTCAGTCCCCCTCCCCACCTAGGCCCTTGGTCAAGGAGCTCTCTAAAACTGTTCATTACAGAGTGAGTGTTCATCTGCATTGAAAAAAGGGAGTTTCCTCACTGAGAATGAACTGGACTAATAACAAATCTAGTAAAAATTTAAAAAAAAACCAGCATAGGTGTGAGCAGATGAATGTAATTGAAGTTGCCACAAAAGATTTGTCTGCATATTGAAACTGATATCACTTCACAGATATCATATCGTATCACTTTAAGTTCATTAACAGGAAGAACAATAATCAGATTCATCCATCTGTATCCTGTTTATACTTCCATTGTTACCTGCACTCATTTTTTTTTTTATAAGCTCTCTTTTACTTCAGGGCCAATGACTAAAATAATCAAGCATCTGTAAGCCTATCTTTCCCCCTATTTAAGTCAGATTTAATGTTAAGGGCAGATTATTATGCTGCTTTATGCTTCAGGGCTTTTTTGTTTTGTTTTTTACACCATGCAAAAATTACAAATTTTTACCATTTTAATGCTACTGTAACTTCTGAAATTACTATCATCTTATATGAGATTTTATTAAAATGAATGTTTTTTTTTAAAATTTGTTCTTACAAATGTATTATAATACTTTATCCAACTTGTATAGTCCTTCCGAAAATATTGATTTTGCATTGTAGTGAAACTTCAATATTTTCATCTGTAAATTCCATTTTTTTTATCTAGAAGAATTGTCCATTGTTTTCTGGAATTTCTGGAAGTTCCCACCAATGCTCCTCCTCTAAGAAGGGACATTCCAGCATTCAGTGTGACATCTTGAAAAATCATCAGAATAACCTCCCTATAATCTCTTTATAATGCTCCATATAAACATCAATTCATTGAACTTTAAAAAAATGAACACATCATTAAATGGGTACATCTTTGTTATTCATATCAGTGTATATATATGAAAATTATTTAACCTCTAAAAATTAAATGAGGGAAAACAGGAATGGTCTAAGTTGCATTTTCAAAAATATCAAAATGTAATAATAATAATAACTTCTATTTATACAACTTTATAGTCAATAAAGTAACTTCAGGGATACCACCTCCTTTGATCTATGCAATACACATAGACAATTAGTTATTTTTATCTTCAATTTAAAACTAAAGATGTACCTTTCATTCCATTAGGTTGGCTCTTTGCCAATGGGAAGCAACATGGAACAGTGAAAAGTCTATATTATTTGGAGTCAGTGAAGTTGGATTTAAATTCTAGCTCTTCTACGTATTACTTTTGTGAGTTCAGGCAATTAGCATAACATCTCTGTGGCTTAATTTCCACATTTATAAAATAAGGAGGTTGAACTACATGATCTCTGAGGTACCCTCCAGTCACTGATTTATGATGTTATGACACTTTCCTATGCCAGTTAGTATAGCTAGTAAGGGATGTACACAGCCTAGTATTCTTTCAGTATGTGAGGTTCCAAATCATATCCTAATTACAGAAATTGAATGTCCCTGGTGCAAAGAACAGAGTACTGAAGTGGAATTCACTAGAGCTGGGTTCTAAGTGGCCATGTTACCTTGGGCTAGTCTTTTGATTTCTCTGTGACTTTCTGTAATCTCTAAAATGATGGAGTTGGACACTGTGATGTCTAAAGTTTCTTCTAATTCTAAGATTCTAAAACTGATCTTATGGGTTTCCTGACAGCACAATTAATGAAGGCCTTGACCTCCTTGTGTGGGCTTTTCATTCCATTGAAAGAATACTGAATTCTATGAATCTGTCATTTTAATTATGTTGTAAGTGAGGAAATGATAGTCATCTTCAGGATAATTTTCAGCTAGGTAATTATAATTAGTGAACAAGATCTTTTTTTAAGAGTTGAAAGAAGTACAGTACTCTTAGCCTACTATTGTTAAAATTCTTCTCTTTCATTAGATTCTAAAGCTCAATTTGGAAATAGAATTACTTAAAAACCAAAGGGCATAGTTAATATAGCAGATAAGTCAGGATTCAAAACTATCATCACAGGCGAGAACATTGGACTGACTCTAAATAAAGATGAATGTAAAATCTTACATTTAAATTCAAAAACTAAACTTTACAATTCAAGGTAAAGGAGGTATGACTAGGTAATAGTTTGTCTAAGAGATCTGGAAGGAGGGGCTAATGGATTGTATGCTCAACAGAGCTAACAGTATGATTGGGAGGGAACATAAAGAGAGAAATAGCTTCTAGGTATAAAAAAGTAATAGTCAAATTGGTGTTCTGCCATGGTCAGACAACATCTGAAATATTTTGCTGAGTACTGGACAAAGAGAGATTTTAAGTTTCAAAGCAAACAGAGGAAGGCAGCCAGGGTAATAAAGAACCTGGAGTTGAAGTCAAAGGAGGATGGAATGAAGCAACTGAGATGTTTAGGCTTGAGAAGATAAGACTTTGTGGGGTTATGTTAGCTGTCTTCAATAATTGGAACAGCTGGTATGTACAAGAGAGATTCAATTTATTCTGCCTCTCAGTGGCACACCAAGAAGCAACAGGTAAGAGTTACAAGAAGACAAATACATGCTTGATATTGGAAAACATTTCCCTACAATTAGAGGTATACAAAAGTGGAATGGACTACCTTAAGAAGTTGACTTTGGAGATCTGAAAACACAGGTTTGGAAACCTACCTGTTGATGCCATAGATGGAATATTTCAGATAGGATTTAATTTGATATCCATTTTGTGATTCTAAAAGAAGCCAGATTTTCAATACCTTAATATTAAAATATTCATTTAGTCACAGAACCTTTGGGTTGAAAGAAATCATAAAGGTAATCTAGCATGCCAATTCACCCATTCAGAAATTTCTTCTAAAGCTTCCCTGAGACAGCACCACCTATATTTTGCTTAAGCTCCTCTGGTAACAAGTAACTTGCTACTTTTTAAAAATATATTCTATTGGTATGCAACTGTAGCTGTTGCTTATGTTGTTTTTAAGTCTCTCCTCCATGTAAATAAAGATCTTCATTCCCAGAACATATTGGTCCTAGTTCAGACTTTAAAAACTATGTTAAAGAATTTAAAGTCACTTGTATCTTCAAAAAATGAGTCAAAATAATAACTTGGGTTAGATATTAAAGGGACTAAAGAAACTCATTTATCAATTAGGCAATAGCCATAGTCATTATATTATTATCACTAATAATCATAACCATAAGAAAAATTGTATAATCAATTAATCAACAAGCCTCTATTAAACACCTATAATGTGCCAGGAACTCTGCTAAGCACTAGGTATACAAAGAAAAAAATGTGAAACTATCCCTGCCCTCAAAGAAATTATAATTTTGCTGGAGATGGTAATATGCAAATATATAGATATATACAATGGAGATGCAAAAGTAGGTACAAGATGATTATAATGAGGAAGAGGATAAAGATGATGACAATGACAATAAATTTCAGAGTGCTAGGGCTGCTATGCACTGGTCATTATCTCAGTTGATAAATGAAGGAAGTCAGTGAAGTACAAACAGCATGTGATTTAAAATCTTAGCTTTTTTGCATACTAGCCATATGAATTTAGGCAAGTAATTTACGCTTCAGTTTCCTCATAAAATTTGAGTTTTAGATTCAGTAATCTCTAAGGGAAGTCCCTTCCACCACTAAATCTGTGACCTTATGTACTATGAACAATCCTGTAAGGTAGGTACAATTAGTTATGATTATTCCTACATTAAAGAATGGAGTACAGGTAGATTTTGCATGAAAGCATGAAGAGTTCGGGTTGACAAAGGAGTAGCAAGGTCATATTCTGGACCCAAAGAGAGACTGCTCACAATGATAAGCTCTTGATTCCTTCCCTGCATTGAAGTAAATGCCTCTGCAACAAAATGTCAAAAGAAAATGCAAGTCAGCCAAATAACAATTATAGTTGGTGTTAGTAAATTCTTAGACTTGGGAAGAATATGGATATAAATGGGAAGAGTAGGCCTGAGAATTATAATACAAATGAAGTTATATAGAAGTGAAGAAAAAAAATCCAACAACACAGTACCTGATTAGATTTCACTTAGCTTTAACAGAATTAGGTGGGGGTTTTTGTTTGTTTGTTTTCCCTGGGTTCCCTTTAAAAGGTGCAGAATAAATCAGGATTCTGTTTTCAGTAAGCCCTATATTCTCACCTTCACTGAGAATATTCATTGTAAACAGAATGCTATTCCATTGACTCAGTTATATATTTTTTTCTTTGCAACATACATTGTGTCAAACAATTGATATCAAAGAATCTTCCTAAGGTCCCCAAATTCTGAGGTGCCCTAGGTATTCATGTCTGTTCACATGGAACTCAATCACTGATTTACAGAACTAATATGGCATCCAAACTCAGTAGAAAATCAAACATTTTTTGACTATGTGATGTTTCACAAAATATTCTTAAAATCTCACAGTCATCATGGCAGCTACATTCAATTCAACTCAACAAACATTTATTAAATACCTCTACTATGCTAGGTTCTGGAATTAAACAGACAAAAAAGAGACAGTCCCTGCTTTTGAAATCTGTATATTCTATGGGGCAGGCATAAATTGTACACAAGTAAAAAAAAGAATAAACAAAATTCCAAAATAATTTCAGAAGAAGGAAGGAGTGTTAATAACTGAGGGAATGAAGGAAATCCTTACATAGAAGGGGGCATTTGAGAAGCTCCTTGAAGAAAGTTATAAGGCAGCTACATAGTACAAGGGATAGAGTGTTGGAGTCAGTAAGACCTAAGTTCAAATTTGGCTTCAGACACTTAATGAATGTGTGACCTTGGGTAAGCCACTCAACTCTGTTTCCTCATCTATAAAATGAGAGATAGCACCCAACCCCTATGTTATTGTGAAGATAAAATTAGATAATATCTGTAAAGTGCTTTATAAGCCTTAAAATGTTATATAAATGCTAGCCATCAATATTATTCCAAGAGGGGAAAGTGATGAGTGAACTACTTACATGAGACTATCTATGCAAAGGTTCACAGGTGGAAAATGCAATGACATGTACATATTTTTGTATTTAATCTCTATTGTTAAAATAATATTTGCTAATGATAAGAAAATTACCAGAGGCAGTAAGGTATAGCGGGTAGAGAGGTAGATTTAGAGGGAGGAAGACTAGAGTTCAAATCTTACTTCTGACACATAATGGTTACATGACCCCAGAAAAGTCATTAAATCATTCAGTGCTCTAAGTGACTCTATAATGACATATGTTGCTGAGAAGTTGTGGCCCAACACTGTTAGAGAAAGTTTCCTCATCTGAACGTCCCCTATATCAATGAAAGCATCAGTCCACTTCTCATCCCTTTCAATATCTTAACTCTTCAAATTGTTGTAAGGAGATAATCACTCTATCAATCAATCAACCACTAGATCAGCAAACATCAAGCTTCCATTATGTCCCAGGGGACACAATAACAAAAGAAAAGCAGTCCCTGCTCTTTAAGAAACTTACATTCCAAGGTAAAAAGACAAAATGCTCATGTACATGGGTATATATAGAACATGTTCAAAGCATATACAAGATTAACTTGAGGTGTTGGGGAGGAAGGTGCTTGTAGCTGGGAAGACAAGAATTCAAGTAGATGGTAACACTTTAGTTGAAAGAAACCTTGAAGAAAAAAAAAAAAACACCAAGAATTCCAAGAGGGAAAAATGAAGAAGGAGCATCACAGCAATGAAAGACAGTCCATGAAAAGGCAGGGAAACAAATAAAAATTAGCATAATGGATCAGATGAGTAAGGGTAATGTCATAAAGCTGATCACATCCATGGGGACGCTAGCATGCATGATTCTGAAAGAAAAGAAATGACTTCTTGATTTTCAAAAATGTAAGGTATTAGTTTATATTTATCAACTGTCACCTTTTCACTGAAATTTACTAACTGGTCACCAAGATCCCCTACCATTGTGTTTGCTGTTATTCTGAGATGGATTGTTCTACAGTTAGAAGACATAACTCTTTATTTCTTATAGACACTTATATTTAATTTATTAGGCATCTGAGCTCATGAAGAAGGAAATGTGGGTAAATAGATGGAGAAATAGAATGTTAAAAAAACCCAGAATATCCCCTTTTGGAGGGATTTAATTTCACTTCAGGTGGCAAAGTAGGAAAATCATACTAAAGCATTATTGTTGTTTCATCCCTTTCTCTTATATTCTTTTCCATCATCTTTCCTTTCTAATCCCCTTTCTTTTGTGTGTTAAATTTGTGTCTTGTTCTGGTCCCCCTGCCCACCAACCCCCTTCTAGGTAGTATAGTAAATGTATAAGTAGATGGTATAAAGTAATACTAGTAGGAAGTAAGATTGCAAAAAAGGATCCTAGAAGTAACTTACAGATTGTCCCATAAATTAAGGGAACATAATGGTTACTTGTAAACTGTCTCAAATTAAGTAAGCTCACATCCTAAGACTATGTGTTAAATTAGGGGAAACCACCTAGGCCTTATTGTAAGGGCCCCTTGATCTTGCTAACTGCCTATGATAAGCTATGATAAGGTAAGCCTCTGATAAGCTCCAGATGTACATTAAGACCAGCAGAACACTAGCAAACCTTAATGCTAATGAACTAACCATAAAAATGGTACTGATAACTTTGAGATGAGGTGGGCATGTTAATGAACTAACCTTAAGGTGGCATGGATAAGAGTTAGTATGCCCCCTAAATCCTATAAAATGAGATCCCCAAACTCCTCCTGTCCCCCAACACTTTTCCATCTGCTATGAATCCGTGCTGCCTGAGGGCTTCCAACTCTGCTTTGTGGTTATATAAGAGACTCTCTCTCTTTCTTATTCCTCATTCTCTTCCCCACACTGTCTACCTCTATCCAAGACCCCATCCCCCATTTCCACACCTTCTGCCCCTATACTTTCTGGGCTGTTCTTCTTTCCCCATTTGCTGCCATTGTGGTCTTACCTCACAAGTATCTAAAAATTGGGCATTCCTGCTCCCCACTCAACCCAGAGGGACCTCTTAGCAATCCCATTTCCTTAGTCATAAACTGGGAGCATCAAGACTGAGACTATAAACTATTCATAGCCTGAACAAGCTGGGAGCAATGAATTCATGGATGGAAAGCAAAGGTAATAGCTGAACTTTATATCCCTCTCAGGAGATTTTTCCCTTTTTCCTAGGTTGGAATAAATCAATTAATAATTCCATAAATTAATTGGCAATTCATCTTGTCTCATTCTCTCTCACTTAACTTCTTCTTTCTTCCCTCTTATCAAAGACCAAGGCAACCGAGAAGTACAGAGGAAGAAGGATAAATGTGATCAGAATTAGTGAACAGAAATCTGACAATAGAAGAAGCTCTGGGTTTGAAGTTCAAGGATCTAGACTACAATCTTATCTTGGCTATTTACTATTCAGAACATTGGGCAATTCATTTAACCTCTTTAGGATTCAATGTTCATCTGTAAAATGATAGGGTTGAACTAGATAAGCTCAAGGGTACTATCCAAGTAAAGCTATGAAGAGATTAAGCATTTATTAAGCACCTATTATGTGCCAGACACTATGCTATGAACTTTTGCAAATATCTCATTTGAAAGGTAGATGCTATTATAATCTTCATTTCACAGTTGAGGGAACTGAGGCAGATGGAGGACACATAGCTTGATAAGGGTCCCATAGCTAGTAAGTGTCTGAGGCTGGATTTGAACTTTAGGCCTAGCTGTCTGTCCACTGGGCCACCTAGCTATGCCTCTTTTGCCATACTTCTATGTTAATTTTCACACTAATCTTTTATCCAGGCAAGAAAGTAAGCATTAGTCCACATGCCTAGAGAACAACAAAAAATCATAGAAACATAAAAGAAAGGAGGCATTGGGATGAAAATGAGATAAGGAGGATCATACTCAACAGAATACACTGAGCTTCTTCTATTGGGTTTGGTTGTCCTGGAAATCTATATGCAATAGGTAAGCACAGTGGTCTTAGAGCAAGCACTTGGATATGGCTTGTGCTCTGTGCTGTGACATCAAAAGGCAGTGCAAAGGGGTAGGAGACATAGCTTTGGTAAAATTGGCTGGTGCTATGAGGACCTGAATTCCCTCACTTGAATTTTAGTGGCCTTTGGAATCCTCAGATCTCTTTGGAAGGATAACTAATTTGGTATGCAGGAAGAGATATTATTCTTGTTGCTGTTGCTATTGTTGTTTGTAATTTGGGGTTTGCTTTCTCCTTTGTTTTGGCATGTTGCATCTTCTAGAGAGAGCTGATGATAGGTCTCATGATTTTCTTCAAAGTGTAATTTGTATAATTGTTTTTATTTTTCCTGGTAGCTAGCTATATTTTTTTTCACTTTTTTGATCCAAATTACAAACCTCCCTCTTCCTGTGAAGAAAACACTTATACTAAAGCCATGGAGGAACAATCTTTTCTAATTTAGGTAGGGTCATAGCACAGAGATCTTGGATGGGACTTTAGAGATCTTCTAGTCCAATTCTTTTCATTTTACAGATGAGGAAATTGAGAGTAAGGTTAGATGACTTGCCTTGGGCACAAAATGGTGGCCTAGAATATGAAAAACATCATCCTGTTGTAGTGTTTAGGATGTTGGACTTGGAATCAGGAAGACCTGGGTTCAAATCCCACCTCAGACAAAGAATAATAATAATAACATTTATTTAGTTTAGTTTTTTTTTTTGTATAATCCTCAACCCTGGGAGGCAAGTACTATTATTACCTCCAGTTTAGAGTTGAGGAAACTGAGGCAAACAGAGTTTAAGTGACTTGCCTAGGATTTTAATTCATGTTTTCCTAACTCCAATTTCTGAGTTCTTTCTACTATACCACCTACCTAGATGCTTCCTGGCAGTTTGACCCTGGGTAAGTAATTTAATCTCTTTTTGCTCCAGTTTCCTCTTCTGTGGAATGAGGACTTTCATAGTCACTATAATTTCTTCCATTCCTAAGTCTATGATCTTATCACCAAGTACTAAGTGTGGTTCAGCAGAGGTCAGTTTCACATCCAAGTCCTCTGATGCCAAATCTAGTGCTTTAAAAGAGATCATCATCTTCTGCCATGTGAAAGGTCATAGTCTTCTCATATGGTGATATTCCTGCCATATTCCCATCAGTGCTGTTCTCTGAAAGGCTATGCAGCTGGGGACAGGAAAAAAGCAGAATTAGAAGCAGTTGGGATTTAATATTTGAGCCCCAAGGCCCCTCCCCTGACACTCTCACTTTCAGCTCCAAATCCTTCCTCCTGTGATCCTACAAATTGTTTGTGTGGTCTCAGCCACCTGTTCCAACACAGCTATTTTCCCCTATATGGTTAGAGGGGAGAATTACATGGTTTTCTCTCCTTTGGACTCGGGAGAATGAACAACAGAATGCCTGACAAACAGAAAGTGGAGTATTGGGCTCATTATGCATTTATTCCATTAATTCTGATATTGGGGAAAAATATTAGTTTAAGTCTCATATATTAACTAAAAGAAATGTGCAGTCCATTATATTAGTAATTTATTTTTACTAAAGCATTTGCTTGCATGGGACATTATATACATATATATGCAGATGTATGTATGTATGTATGTATATGTATATATACACATATTTTGGAATATTAGAGTTTTACATATGTATATAACAAATCTTTCTAATTATCTGACAAACATAAATGAACGATTGTTCCAAGGATTTCATTTTATGTGTCTGAAGTTGAATCAAACCAAATGAATTTAGTAGAATTACTCTAATGTGCCTTGCTGTGGATGGGCTTTGTCAAAGTATAGAGTACACTGAATCCCAAGGTTTTAATAATCATATTTAAGGTGAATCAAGGAGTGAATAAAGGAGTCTAAGAAAGCAATGACAGAATAGTTGTCTTCAAGTATTTTGAGCACTGTTATGAGGAAGAAAGATCAGGTTTTTTCTATTTTTCCCTAGAGGGCAAAACCAGAAGCAATGGGCATAAAATTTTTATCCATTTACAAGGAAATTTAAGTTTGCCATCAGAAAGATTTCTGACCAATTATAGCTATCCAATGTGTTTTAACTGATTTGGTTGATAGGAGAGCTGGATTTAGGATCAGAAAACCAGCATATGAATCCAAGCTCTGACCTTGGTCAAATTCCTTACTATTAGTGATCTCAATTTTTTTCTCTATAAAATTGGGGAATAAGGGTGGCTAGGAAGGGGGTCCTGGGAGTTTAGAGGACTCAGACTAGATGTTTGGTGAACTGAAGAAAGGGAATCCTACTTTAGGTCCAGGTTAGATTTCATGAAGTTATTTGCTTCTATGAGGGTTCTGATCAGGTGACTATTGAAAATAAAGGGAAACAATTCAGTCATCTACATGCCATTTTGCCTGCACTCCCATTTCCACTTCCAGCAAGAACTGAAGGTCCCACCCCAGGGACCTGGGCTCTGATTGGTGAGCTTATTTTGCTCTGTCTCAGGTCCATCATGCAAGGCCACTCTGTGATGTGCCACCAAGTAGGTACCATATCATATCCCCTCTTCCCTGTCCCCCTTTCTAATTTTAAGTCTTGGAATAGTAATGAAACAAGCATTATCATATCATCATCACCATTCACTGTGACTCCCTGTCCAAGTCATTCCTCCCTGGCCAGAATTTCCCTAGATAGCTATTTAGAGTCACAGATCCTTGAGGACAAGGCTGTCTTGCTTGCTTTGAGGATTGTATTTGTAGTACTCAGGACAATACCTGGCACATAGTTGCACTTATTTTTTATTTATTTATTCATTCATTCATTCATTTATTCATGGGGAGAATCCAGTCTGAATTAATGAAAGAGTGGGAAATATATGTGTGTGTATATATATACACACACATACACACACATATATACATAGACAAATATATACATGCATATATATAGTACACACTATATATACACATATACATATAATATATAAATATATATTTATATATACACAAATATATTTAAATGTAAATTCAAAATGCAGATATAGTAACTCAAACTCGGTTTTAAAAAATGTTCATTTAAACTGTTCAAAATAGAGGTCCATAGGGGACCTATTTTAATGAAGAGATAAGATAGATTTGCAATTACCATATCAATTACTTGCATGCAAATGGATTCTTCTAAAAGGCTTTGAAAAAGTTTATCCTCTCAAGTATTTTAAACATTCTTGTGCAATCCTGTTTATATTACTGTTAATTTGAACTCTATATGAAGGAAGGTTTTCTTCAATAAAAGAAAACTTCTGCTCATCCCTTATCCAAATGATTACAAATTCCAAATGAAGGTACTTGGAATTAATGAGGTTTCACTGCAAAGAACCCACTATCCATACTGCATTTTCAATGCTGACATTGATTCCCCAACTCTGTGACTTTAGACAACCCAACCATTTTTATAGAACATTTCAATGATTGAAGGTTAATCCAAGGACAAATTAAGGTAATCAGTGCTAGGGTAGAAATTATATAGAGAAAATATGTTATCATAATTTTAGAGCAGAAAAGATCTTTCGTTCAGTTGTTTTTCATTGTGTCTGACTCTCTATGACCCCATTGGGGGTTTTCTTGGCAAAGATACTGGTGTGGTTTGTCATTTTCTTCTCCAGCTCGTGTTACAGATGAGGAAACTGAGGCAAACAGGATTAAGTGACTTGCTTAGAGTCACAAAGTTAGCAGTATCTGAGGCCAGATTTGAATTTGGGTCTTTCCAACCCAAAGCCTGAGCTCTATCCACGGTGCCACCTAGCTGCCTGGAAAAAATCTTGGAAGCCATCAGATTTAATACTCTTATTTTATAGATTTGGAAACTGAGGCCCCAAGAGGTTGAGTGATTTTTTTCCAGAGTCACAAAGCCACTAAGTATTTGAGGCAGAATTCAAACCAATGTCTTCCTGATTTCAAGTCCAATGCTCTATCCATTAAACATCATTGCTTCTCATGTATCTTAATATTCTTTCTCAAAAATAAACAGGGATGCACAATCTACCTTTAATGTGGGATAGAAAGGATGAGAGGAAGCATGGTACAATAATACAAGTAAAAACTAACATTTATGTCATTTTAAGGCAGAGTTTTAACTAGGATTTCCAAAACATGGAACAAATTAATTAAAAGAGACAAAAATATCCAGGTTATGAGCACTCCTGTGCATGATTGAGATAAAGTAGAGATGGAGATCATGAAAGTTGAGGAGCTGAGGAACTAGGAGGTCCAAGGCATTTGAATGTGACCAGGCAAGAAGTCTGTGATCTAGGTACTGAACTTATTGGGGAGAAAGGGAGTGACTTTAGAGGTCCATAGCTGATAGCAACTGGCATCTGCATGAAATAGAGTGAATTTTAAAACCAAATTAGTATAGTAATGGAATTAATAGAAGAAGCAGTATGCTAACTATTCTTCCTCCACCTATGTGTCAAGAGGTATGAGAGATAGAGCAGGACTATAGGAGGAAGAGAGCTAGGGTGAAGGGAAACATTAAAAATAGAGGACAACTCTTAAGTCATTCAAAGCTGTTTCTTTTTACAATGTTGTTGTATGATAAGTTGTTCTCTGGGTCCTTCTCAAGTCCTTTCCAAGTTTTTCTGAAACTGAATTTGCTTTGCTTGACCATGCAATATAAGATTTTTTTCTTTTCTTCTCTTTCCTTCCTTCCTTCCCTCTTCCTTTCATATCGCTTTCTCCTTTCCTTTCTTTCATATCTTTCTCTTCTCTCCTTTCTTTCTTTCTTTTTCTTTCTTTCTTTCTTTCTCTTTCTTTTTTCTTATTTTTTTTTCTATAGGTGGTGAGGAAGGAGAGTAAATAAATGCTTGTTAATTGAAAAAAGATAATAATTACAAAACAATAGAGGAAGGTTTCAGAGAGCACAGTGAAAAGTTAGAGGAGGTTAGAGAAAAGAGGAAGGCCAAAGCTCAGCTGGATAAAGGAGAAAGTTAGGAGCGGTTGTAGGGAAAAAGGGGTTTTGTCTGGGAAGAAGGTGATTCTAAGTCTGGGGATTCAAGGGTTTGGCATCAGGAATTTGATAATCATAAAGCCTGGTGAGTACCAAGGAAAGGCCAAATTAGCCACAAAATTCTAATTAAAATAGTGAGCTCCAGATGCCAGCTTTGAGGTAGAGCCTCCCAGTTCATGACAGTACTGTAGAGAGATTTTTAAGGGATTATTCGTTTGATGGAACACATAGCAACTATTATCATAATCATAGACAGATATATTTGCAAATTAATAAATAGTATTTATTAAGCATTTGCTATGTGCCAAGCACCTTTCTAAGCTAAACTCCAGAGAGGTATATGGAAAAAAGCAGATAATTTCTGCTTTCAAAAAACATGACTGGAGAATACAGAACATAAAAGTGAATCCAGCAGCAATGCAGATGGAAAGGTCCAGAAGGCCTAAGAGATTAGTAAACGGAGAACTGACTACAAGGTCCAAGAGCCCTCTAGCTAAGTACTTACTCTCTGCAGAATACTAGGAAAGGAAGAAGAAACAAACTCTGACCCTCAAATAGTCTGTTATGGGGTGAAGGGGAGATAAAGCAAGCAACCTGATCCTGTACTGATTCTGGATATCCTTCCACAGTGTGAATGCACAGGCCAGGAGGTACCACATGGGCAGTAATGTTCTGGTGGGAAAAAAAAAAGTCCCAGGTGAAGGATATGATGGCCACAACATACCTAGGCCTGGGAAGGAGGTGTGGCTAATTGGGTGAAAGGCACGCTACAGGAGAGAAAGAAAGGAAATATGCACATCCCAGATAATTGACATCCAGGGTGAAGCCCTAGTCACCCCATGTTAGTTCCCAAACAGAATAAAGGCTTACAATGTACTTCCTTTACAACAACAATTATATCCATTTTAGAGACAATGAAATGGAAGCTCAATACCAAAGTAATATTCTAGAAAGAAATAGGATTCATACTCAGTGTGTATGTGTATGTAAGTCGATTTCTCATTCTCTTTCTTAGTCTTAGAAGACTTAGATTTGTGTGCCAGCTGTGATACTAACTGTAATAATCCTGGAAAGTCATATCACCTCTATGAGCCTCAGTTTTCTCACTTACAAAATGGGAATAATAATAGCTTTACTACCTACTTCAAAGGGTTGCACAGAATGCAATTTATAGACCATAAAGTCCTGTAGAAATAAATGTGAGATGAAGCACATCTGGTGCTGATTACCTAAGTGACCTTGAATAAGGCATTTAACCTCTGTGGAGCTCATTTTTCCAATCTGTAAGAGATTGGGATCAGACTAGATAATTTCTAAGGTCCCTTCCAACTCTAAATTTATAAGCTTACAGTTAGAATAATTGTAGAATAATTAAATTGATGACTAACCATACTATTATCCATTCCTTTTATCCCATATTAAGGTGAAAATATTATATATTCTTCTCCCTTCTGTAACTCTCAACAACATCCTTATTTTGAGGAGGGAAAACACATTTTCCAACATTTTTGTATTTTGCATAATTTCCACTACATTGCCTTAGTTCTTTGAAATAACTGTCCTGAATACAATGGGTTTTATAATAGTTGTTTTTTTTTTCCTAGACAGAGCGAAAGAAAACATTGAGCTGCTGTCCACAAGTGTACGGTCCCATGCTCATCTCTAGCTTTATTCTACATGCTCATCTCTAGCTTTATTCTATTTCTTCTGAGTGGGAAATACTTTGTTTCCTTAGTGCACCTGAAAACTAAAATAAGCTGGGGCAGCAGCTGCTACCAAGACCACCCCTTGGATGAAAGTTACATGGAACCCAAAACTGAAACGTGGAGGAAGGGAACCTTGAATGTAAACAGAGTCTTTTTGTTCTCATGCAAACTACCTTCAAAGCAGCCATAAGAGGATGACTTTATAAGACCCCTTTTCACAGACCTGAAGAATTACTGAAGGAAAAGAGGAATGCTAACAGTCTAAATAGCCAGTAATTTTGTCTTTGTTCTTTAGTAAACGTGGATGATAATCTCAAAAATTAATTAGTTAGCCAGTTTTGCCAAGGACCAAACCAAGAAAATCATATTATTCCTTTTCCCTTTTGTTTTATGCTGAAAATTTCATGTAGGAGAGAGGGAGTAAAAGCAGGCAAGCCAATGACTTCTTTGAAAGCTTTTTTGATTTCCTCAATAAAAATGTGTCATCAAGGAAAAGCTGTCTTTAAAAAAATCTAAAATATCTTTCAAGATGTTGGTACCTTAGAAAATGTCTTTAAGTTTTCATAGGTAAGTAGTGAAGTGAGTTGGAGGCTCTAACAGACATTCTAGGAAAGGAAAAATGGTACAAGAAAATATATGGAAATTAGAATGATTGTCATGTATTCTAGCCAAATACTTATTTGGACCAATTTGATGGAAGCAGTTGATCTGTGGAGATGACTAGCGGGAGATAAATTTAGGGAAAAAACAGCGGATAACCTTAAATTACAGGACATAATTCTGTAGGCAGTGGGAAGGTATTACATGTTATTGGGTAAGAGATGGGGTGATAGAGAGGAGTGTATTCAAAGTGGTACTTAGGAAAGATTAATCTGGTGGCAGAATAGTTTGTTGATGAGGAAATCAGCTGATGGCAGTTAAGACATAAATGCAAAAATACTGTAATTAAATGACAGCAGTTGTCAGTAGGATTAACCAGAATTCCCAGGCCTAATTTAATAATAGTGACTCATATCAAGAAAGTACTTGAAGCAGAGTAATAGAAAATAGCAGAATCCACTCATTGACAAATGAAGCCTGCCTCACAGTCACCTAGGCAAACTTGTACCCAAATATAAATCTCTTTCACAAAATCTTTGACAAGCCCATTGTAACGTTCCCTTAGAGATTCTTCAGTGATGGGGATCCCAGTATTTCCTAAGGTAGTTCATTCCCATTTTGGATGGTGAGATTTTACTTTTTCCCTTACAACCAACCTAAATTTGCCTTTCCGCAGTGTCTACCAATTGATTCCCCTGTGGTCAAGAAGAACAAATCTAATCACTGTTCTCCCTGAAAACTCTTCAAATAAGTATTTCAATAATACCCTCCCAATCTTCTTTCTTCTACCCTAAACACCCCAGCTCACTCAGTGATCATGTGTCATAATCTCCAGTTACTACAACATCTTTTTTGCCCTCTTTTTAAATGTCCTCTAATTTGTCAGTGACTTTCCAGAAATACAACACCTAGAACAAACCGAACATAGTACTCCAAATGCAGTCTGACAAATCTGACTGGCAAAGTATAAAGGGACTATCATTCCTCATTCTGGACATGATGTACCCTTTATTACATTTAAGTTTAAATTAGCCAATGTGGGAATCCATTTTGGTTGACTATACATATTTGTAACAAGTTTTGGTTTTCTTATTTTCTTGTTTTTGGGGGGGTAGGTCAAAAGAAGAGAATTCAGAACTATAAATAAAATAAACGAGTTGAAACTTTAGAAAACTGAATTAGTCCTTTGGGCTACCATCTTATGCCATTGACTCATCTTGACCTTAAAGTCATCTGTAAGTTTTTTCATGATTTTTTTTTTTAGACATACCTCTTCCATCCTATACTTGTAAAAGTGTTAATCCAATTATAGTGTTTTATTTTAGTGCCTTATTGCTTCATCTTCAAGATTTAGCTCATCACTCTCGCCTGGAGAGATATTTTTGGATCTTAACTGTTATTTAGATGTTAGCTATCCCTCCCACATTAGTTTCATTTGCATATTTGATGAACATAAGTGAAGGTCTGACAATGTCACTTCCTCCCTCAAAAGTAGTCAGTTGCTCCCCATTGCCATTAGGATAAAATGTTCATTCCACATCACATATAACAGGACCTTGTATATAGTAGATTTAATATACATACAGATATATGCATATATTCATATACATATATAGACACATATGTTTATACATGTACATATATACTATACATATACATATACACATTTTCCTGCATAATTCCAAAAACAATTCACTGCCTTAGTTTTTGTTGGAAACAACTGTCCTGCAAACAATGGGTTTGATAAACAGTCTTTTCACCTTTACCCTGACAAGGTTAGAATCAGCATGTACATATATATGAATATACACATGCATACATATGTGTCTGTTTAGTATATACATACATATATCCACAGATTTTGGAGTAATGAGTCCGGAGTCAGGAAAGCCACAGTTCAAATCTGACTGCAGATAACTCGTTAACTATATGAGCTTATTAACTTTGGTTTGCCCTAGTTTCTTCATCTATAAAATGGGAATACCTCCCAGGGTTTTTGTGAGGCTCAAATATGATAATATTTGTAAAGTGCTTAGCATAGTTCTTGGCATATGGTAGGTACTATATGAATGTTAGCAATGATGATGGTAATATTGATGTACATATATGATATACATTTATATATATGTACATATATATATATCAAATAGCACATAGCAAGCCATCTTACATATAGTAAATAGATCATATAAATAGGCTATACATCCTATATATGATATATATATATATTTATAAATACATAGTATGAAACAATTACTGAATGCAAGGTACCATGCACTGTGTTGTTGTATAAGTATTACATAAATACATAATTCATTTCTTTGTCTTCATTCAAACCATTGACAAAAATTGTTAAATTTGTGTTTAGTCAAAGACACATGCCTGAAACACTCCAATAAAGATCTCTGTCCAGATTGATATTGATCTACTGATGACTTCTCAGAATGAGAATCAATCACAGATTCTACTCTTTGGGTCTGGTTATTGAACCACTTCCAAATATATCTAACTCTATTATTATCTCCCCTGTATGTTTCTATCTTGTCCACAAAGATAGCATTAGTGATACTATCAAATGCTTTCTGAACTATAGTTAATCTATACCTATAGTATTTCCTTTATCTACTGTATTTGTTCTTTCTTCCAAGTTCAAAATCTATTCACATTGGAAAGGAAAACAGAGGGGGGAAAAGAGTTTAGCTTCTTTCCATCCTTCATCATCACCAATTCTTTATTCTATCTTCCCTTTGTCCCCAACACAGCTTCAAAAGCTTTGTTTATCATTCTTAATGTCATTGGCATTTGCAGCTCATTGTGAGATTTAGTGTTCCCAAAGCTATTCCTTCACATATAGACCACTATTTTGTATTCATCCTGGACCTGAATTTGCTCCTGGTATACATATACATTCATAAGTAGGCATGTGTGCATATATACTTATGTTTGTGTGTATACCTATATATGTATGTATATACACACATAGTTATATATGATTATCTGTGCATTTGTCCTATGTTTATATATGATCATAATGCATATATGTATAATATATATAACCATATATATACATATATGTATGTATAATATATGTATATATAACCATGTTTGTGCATGCATACAGACACATATATGCATATGCCTAGACATGTCTCTTAATCTAAATTGAGACATCCACAATGGTTTCTTAAGACAATTTCCCCTTTCCTTCTTCACCAAGTTCATTTGAATTTGTATCTTCAGAATTTCATTCTTCTAATAGTGTTGTCCTTCTTGGGCTGCTTTCCCTTCATAGAGTTTTTGGCCATATTTTTTAACCTATAGTTTAACTGAATTCTCTTAATACTTAAGATATTTGTCAGATTGTGCCTGGTATTCCTCTCCTATAATAATAACAATAATGATAATAACCATTAAAAATAATTGATTAATTGATTAATAATATTTACCATATAATGCTTTAAAGGTTGCAAAGTACTTTACATATGTTATTTTACCCTTACTACAACTCTATGAAAAGAGATGCTTCTATATCATCCCCATTTTACACAGGAAGAAACTGAGGTTAAGAGGTTAAGTGACTTAAAAGGGGTCACACAGGTAGTAAATGTCCTGAGGCAAGATTTGAACTTCTGACTCTAAAGCTGGCATTCTAGGCACTAAGCTATTTAGCTACCTTATAGTTGAGAACCTTCCTCCCAAAGTTCCCATCATTTCTACTTCAGCAACCACTTCCTATTTTTCATCAGAATTGGGTCCAGAATAATAGTAATTTTCTCTTCGGCATAATGAAATTGTTAACTATGTATCATTAAGGCAGAGAGGGAGAGAACTGAAGCACACTCCTGGAGAGTTGAACTAGCTTTACTATATGCCAGACTTGTGATCTATTTCCTGCATTCTTTATTCTTCCTTCTGCCTGAGTCACAATAGTATACTTCCATGATACTATTATTTTTTCTTCTATTTATCTTCACTAAAATAATTGTCATCATTCATCCCCTCCAATGGATTTCTGTACATGTATTCTTAATAAAAAAAAACAAACTATCATCTGTTCTGTTGTTAGAATCAAGTGTTAGTTTCCCTTCCTGCATTAAAATAGCACTCTGGATATTGTGACCAAAGCTAAATAGTCCCAATTGTCAAGGAGCTAACATTATGCTGGAGGAAAACCACAGAGAAGTAAATGCAAAATGTATATAAAGTCAATTTCAGAGAGGAGCCACCACAAAAGGACTCATGTTGGAGTTAGTACCAGGGTTAAGTCCTGGAAGAATTTAACGGGGAAGAAGATAGTCTTTCAAGAGGCATGGAATCATCTTACATCTCATTTGATCTTTGCAACAATACTGTGAGGCAGAGTAAGTAGCCGTTCTCTTCCTACTGCACCTGTCCTCCTCCTACTGAAATCACAATAATGGCAATAGAAACAGCTGACATTTGTAGAAATGCATTTTGTTTTTGTAAAGATCTTTAAATGATCTCATTTGAGACTTGCAATAACCCCTTGAGGTCTTATTACAGTTGAGGAAAATGAAGCTCAGGGTAGTTAAATGATTTGTCCATTTTGGATCAGTTCATTATCTTTAGAATGAGAAAGATCCTTAAAGATAAACTCGTCCAACCCTTTTATTTTGCAGGTGATGAAATAGGTCCAAAAAATTAATATGATTTGCCAAGGTTGAATAGCTAGCTAAGAAAGGACTTGAACTTAGAATCTCTGCTCTAAATTCTGGGCCCTGTGTCCCAAGTAATTGGTAGAGCTAAGATCTGAACACATGTCTACTGACCCAAAGTTCAAGGTGTTTATCAATGAAGCGAATGAGGGGAACCTAGTCACTCTGTATGGAAAAACCAAATTAATCCATCCCTCAATAATAAAATAAAACCATCAAAAAAGAAAAAAAAAGATCAAAGAGCAGCGGAAAGAGTATTGGATTTGGATTGAGAGTACAGTACTGTTTTTGTCTTTGCTCCCTTTGTGATCTTTAGCAGGTCACTATACTCTCCAGGCCTCAGTTTTCTCATTAAAATGAAGAGGTTGGACCAAATCTTCTCCCACTTCTGACTTTAAACTCATGATGCTGTGGTATAGAAAAATACAAAAGACAAGTAGATTTGAAAAGTAAACACCAAAAGCTTATAAAAGCATTAATAGGTCAAGATGAACCATCAGAAAAAGCAGATCATTAAGCAGAAAGAGATAAAAGTTGTGTGTATGCCAAAGTGTTTATTTACCCTCAAGGCCAATCTGATAGTTTATGCCTTTAGGCCATGGTTAATAGCACATAAATGTATCTGTTTATTGAGGATTCACAGAGGTATACACTCCATTGTAAAATGAAAAGTTTAATTTTTTTCCTGGTATCTCAGGGCAGTTTTCCTGTAGGACAGAAATTTGAGTAGAACAATCATACACATTTCAAAGAAAGCCTATTACATTAGTAGGAAAGAGCAGGACTTGGAATCAAACTGATGAGTCTGAACTAGAATGAGCTACATTCACTTACAGACATAAATGAAACCAAATTCAAATGCTCATTCTCTTACTTCCCCTCCTTGCTCCCCATTGCTGATCTAAATACCTCAGGAAACTTAAAGTCCCAGATTATTAAAAAAAAATTGGCTACATTATAAATTTCCTGAAGGCTGAGACTCTACTAGTTGAGCAACTTCCATAGCTTTTAACATTGTTCCTTGCATAAACACACTAAATATAAGATTGTTGAATGAATGATTGAATGGTTGGATGGATAGATGGATGGATGGATGGATGGATGGATGGATGGATGGATGGATGGATGGATGGATGGATGGATGGATGGATGGATAGATGGATGGATGGATGGATAGAAGAAAATATTACCTGAACTGAAATGAATCAACAGTGTGTCATGGAAGTTAACAAAATGAATATGATCTTTGGCTGCACTAGAACAGAGAGTCTAGAACTAGAGAAGTGGGAGTCCTATTATGCTTTCTCCTAATTGGACTAGATCTAGATTACTGGGTTCAGCTCTAGAAGTGACATTTTAAGAAGGAAACTGATAAACTGGAGAGCATCTACAAGAGGGCAACCAGGATGGGAGAAGGGTCCTCAGTTTACATGTGGGTATTAGTTTAAAGAACTAGGAATGTTTGATGTAGAGAAGATTCAGAGACCTATGATTACTACCTTCAAGTATTTGAAGGGCTGCTATATTGATGAGGATTAGATTTAGTCTTCTTAGCCCCTGAGAGCAGAACTAGGTACACCAGATGTAGTAAGTATGTTTGATGTAACAAAAAATTCCTTTAGAACACAAGCTATACCAAAGTGTAGTGGGCTGCCTTGGGAAGCTCTAGTATCTCTTTCATTACAGGTCTTCTAGCAAAAGCTGGATAACTACTTTTCTGATGCGGTGTCAAAAGGATTCTTGATTTAGATACACATTGCACTAGATGGTCTCAGAAATTCCTTCCACTTCTGAAATTCTGTGACCTTGATTTTTTTATTCAATGAGACATAATAGAGAAAAGAGTGTCCTGTGAGGAACAAAATGAAATATAATGGATATATTGCATTGTTATTACTTCTACAATGATTATCATTACCACAATTTATTTAATCTTGGAAATACAGCATTGTCCATTATGTTTTTATTAACTAGTAATCTTAGGTTGCTTGGCCTGGACGAAAAAAGGGCATTCATATACCATTAAATTACTTATTAAGGCAGTTTCATTGCAGGCAATGAATGCTCATTTACAAGGAGAGAGAGAGAGAGAGAGAGAGAGAGAGAGAGAGAGAGAGAGAGAGATTGAAACTTCTCTGCATTTCCAGGCTCTTGAAAATTTAGAATTCAGTTTGAATTAATTAAATGACCTGACCTGGAGAATGGAGAAAATGCACAGAAAAGTCCTGCCAGAAGGTAGAGATGTTTTCTAGTTTGCAATAAGCCCTAAACTGCTCAGAGGCAAAGTATGAAGTCAGAGACAAGGGCCCCTGGGCCTGGGCAGGTTCTCTGCAATCATTTCCACTTTGTGAATTACAGAGATAGAAGTGAGATGCGGGAGGAGGAGGGCCAGAAATAAACCATAAGAACATCCTTATAGGGGATTAAGGCCATTTGAGTCATTATCACTACCCTACATGGTTCCTTGCCCAGAACATGGGCAACCTTGAATGGGAAAAGACATGGTTTATTGTCACTGGGGGATTTATGGAAGAGAGAGTGCAATGGGGGACAATTTTGTCAGGCTGTGAGTACCAGCTCCTACCCTTTTACATATAATGTTGGATTTCAAGCTAAAAGAGACTTTATAGGTCCAATCCAGCAACTTCACTCTATGGACTTGGAAACTGAGGCTCTTGGAGATTAAGTGACTTGCTCAACGTCAAATGAATATATGTGACAGAGCCAGGATTTAATACCAGGTTGCTTGATTACAAATCAAGGGCTCTTCCTACTGTATCATACTTATTTGTGTTGGCTATATGTGTATGTGTGTGTGTGTGTGTGTGTGTGTGTGTGTATACAGACATATACATAGAGAGAGAGAGAGACAGACACAGAAGACAGATAGACAGAGACAATGAGACAGAGCCAGAGAGATAGAAGAGAGAGCCAGGTAACTAGCCAGCACTACCTCCTCCCATTTCCCTCTAGCTCTAACCAATTAGGGAGGGGTGATGATGGAGGGTGGTGATAATGACTCAAATACATGGGGCCAAATCCTAGTGATGACTTTGAGAGTAATATCTGAGATGCTCTCAAAGGGCCCCTAAAGTGGTAAAAAGGTATTTGAGTTCAATTAGTCAGAGATGCAGCCTAGGCTGAATATCGATTACCACGTCATTACAGACCACTTCTAGTGAACCAAATCCCCATTGTATATAGGAGGTGGAGGAAGGGTACCAAGACCAGCCATCACAGATGAGATGCCAGGGATCTGGTGTGGGGCAGAGGAGCCATACATGATTATCTTCCCAGTGACCTTATGAGCAGGTAAACCTCCCGGTGGAGCCCTCAGAACATTGCTACAAGAAAGGAAGCATGGCACCAACACAGTTCCTGCCTATCTGCATCCTCCTTTTCTACACCAAAGGCTTATTTGGTTCCTTCTCCTCATTGCTACTCCTAATTGGTCCAAAGGAAACAAGTGTGCTGATGCTATGGAGGAACATGATGAAGTTATGGAAAGACCAGCACACTGTAAGCCAGAGAACAGCTCTTAGACATATGACAAACCTGGTTATTTGACCTTGTAGGGAGGTAGCATGAAGGAATGGATGGAAGGCCTATACCTAGTCAAGAAGATCTGAATTCAAGAACTGCCTCTGACAGATTTTGTCTGTCTTGGGGCAGCTAGGTGGCGCAGTGAATAGAGCACCCGCCCTGGATTCAGGAGGACCTGAGTTCAAATCCAGACACATAACACTTACTAGCTGTGTGACCCCGGGCAAGTCACTTAACCCCATTGCCTAGCCAAAAAAAAAAAAAAAATTTGTCTATCTGACCATTTACAAGACATTTTATGATACTGTGCCAACACACAACTCTTAAGACAGGAGAGTCATCAATCTATATAAGTGAAGTGAATTTCCATTAACAGGAGCTCCTGAGGCTCATGAAACCACAGAGTCACAGAAAAACAAATAAGTAGAAAACTGTGCAATCACTAAGTTAACTCAGCTTCATCTGTAAAATGGGGAGAATAATATTTGAAATAGGTACCCCACACCTGTTGTTAAGAAAGCACATTGCAATTATTACAGTAGTATATAAGCAGAAGTTGTTATGGCTAGAGTATAGAACAGTGACATCAAACTCAGATGGAAACTAGGGCCACTAAACTATACAGAAGGATCCCAGTAACCACATATAGACCTAGAAAATCAAATATTAAAATTATCTATGTTCTATTGCATTTTTACTTATTTTGTAAATCATTACCCAATTACGTTTAACTTAGTCCCTGTCCCATTCAGTGTTGCAGTAAGGCTGCATGACTGTTCGAAACCTCTGGTGTAGAGTTCTTCCTTCTGTTTAAATCCCTAAGTTCAATGCCATCTCAGTCAGATGGAAATGATAATGCAACAGCTTCTAAAACAGCATCATTTGCTTTCTTTACCTCTTCAGGTCTTCTCACTTCCCACTGTTACTCTGCTAATCTTGGGAAAATAAATCTCAAAGTGAAGCAACCTAATACTAACGAGGTGAAGAGGGATAAGCTCTGTGAACGAGTGGCTTTATTGGAACTAGAATCCAATTAAAAAAAATAAAAACAAATCCAGTGGTGGCTCATCTTGGTTGATGATTTTTGAAGCCTATAAAAGAAAGGAAAAAAAAGAAGCAAAGGAGTTAGTCTATACAAATATTCAATCTGTTTACTTCTTGCAACAAAGTTTTATCCCTCAACAAATAAGGAATGCAAGACATTCTAAATCTGAAGTTTTATCAGCTGTTTAGAAGATCCAGTAAAACTTCTATGGCCTCTTCTACATGACAGGGGGGAGGAGATGCAGAAGAGAGTTTGCAGAAAGAGAGTGTGAGTGGATTTGGCTTGTCTAGACAGAACCTGTCTTGGCCTGGAACAAGGGTAAATAAACAACATGGCCAAAGCTGGACATCTACTTTCAGGGGTCAGCAAACTACAGGTCAAGAACTAAGTCCAGCCCAATGACCTGCTTTCACCTGGCCTATGAGGCAAGAATATTTTTTTTATATTTTTAAATAGGATAAAAAATTTGTTTAAGAATGTAAAATCATTCTTAGCTCCTGGACTATACAAAAGAAGGCATTACAAAAGCAGATCATCAGTAGCATTTGACCCCTCCCAGAGTTTACCAAATATTTTTTTAGGTGATAGGCTACTAAATGGGTAGGTTAAAAAAAAACAAAAGTCTGGCCACTTACCATATAAGCGAAGTGCTGATAAAGAGGTCTCTATTTAAAGCAAAACCACAGGTCAGAAACTAATTATCCAGTGCCTGAAGGGCTGGGGCAGAGTAGGTCCATAAAGCCAAGTCTAGGCCAGAAACACAGCACCCCATGTCTAAAATGTTCCGTCTCCCAACTTCTTACTCTTAGCCTCCCTGGCTTCTTTTAAGGTTTGTTTTTTTTTAAATAACATTTTATTTTTCCCCAATTACATGTTGAAAGATGCCACCTTCTTCAGGAGGCCTTTCCTAGAGCCCCTAGATGCTAAGAGAGTCCCTTTAATGTTACCTTACTTTTATTCTACACTTACCTCATATTTTCTGATTTATGTGCGCTGTTTCTTCCATTAGAGTATAAAGTCCTTGAGGGTAGAGAATGTGATGTCTTTTTTATTGAAACTTCACACACTTACTGGCTTATAGGAAGTGCTTAATAAATAATTGTTTATTTCTTGCCAAGTTAACAAACATTTATTAAGCACCTAATCTGTGCCAGGCTTGAGTTACTTGCTAAGAATACCAAGAAAGACAAAAAAAAAAAAAACCCTCTACACTCAAGGAGTTAACAGACTAATGGGGAGACAAGAGAGAAACAAACATGCATAAAAAGATATATACAAGATAAATTGGAGATAATTTCAAAAGGAAGTCTCTAGGATTATGGAAGACTGAGAAAGTCTTCTGGTAAAAGGCAGCAGCTTGGTTAAGACTTAAAAGAAGCCAGAGAGGCCAGGAAGTAAAGATGCAAAGGGAGAAAGTTCTAGGCATGGGGGAACAGCCAGTGAAAATGCTTAAAGTCAAGAGGCATAATGTTTTCCAAGAATAGCAAGGAGGCCAGTTTCACTAGATCACAGACTATGGGTCTGGGAGGGTAGGGGAAATAAGGCACAAGAAGACTAGAAAGGTTGGAAAGAGGCAGGTTACAAAGGGCTTCAAAAGTCAACCAGAAGATCTGATATTTGATATTAGAGGTAATTTAGAGTATTTTGAAGAAGGATTGGGGGATGATAGGATCTCTCTTATATTTTGAAAAAAATCTATTGACACCTGAGTGGAGGATGGACTGGAGTGCATAGTGAAGAGGCAGGGAGACCAAAAAATAGGCTATTGCAAATATGCCTGGCATGAGATGATGAGGGCCTGGCCCTTTATTATGGCATTATCAGGGAAGAAAAGTTGGAAATATATGAGGTATGTTATGAAGGTGGAAACAACAAGACTTGACAATTGATTAGATGTGGGGGACGGAGGTAAAAGAGAATCGAGAGTTGAGGACGACACCTAGGTGGTAAGCTTGGATGACTGGGAATACTGTGGTTCCTTCAACAATAATAGAGAAGCAAGGAAGAAAGGAGGAAAGATCATGAATTCATTTTGGGACGTGTTAAGTTTAAAGTCTACAGGTCATCAAGTTTATTTGATATTTTTTTGATCATCACTGGTTATAACCCCCCCCCAAAAAAAATAAAGGGGCAGGACTGTAAGATCAAACTTCATGCTGACTTCAGAAAATGGGAAGGGAATTCTTGCTTTCCTGTTCACCAGGATCCAAAACTTAGGCAAATTTTATCTGAGTTATAATTCAGCACCGTTATACATTAAATAGAATTTTTGGTCTATTTTGGGAACCCAAGTCCCAGTAATATTTCTTCTGTGTGAAAATGAATTCCAAGTCCCAAACTACTGACTTAAAATGTATTATTTTTAAATAAGGAGCACAAGCCTTAAAATTTTAGAAGCTTATAGCAAAGTTCAATTACCATACAAGAGACATTGCCCAGTGACCAAGGAAGTGTTATCACTATTAATGACTATAAATTTGTAAGAAGTAGAGAGAAAACTCATGGAACCCTTCAAGGATTGAAATCTTCCTCATATATTTTTCCTCTTCAGTATAGCTAACATAAGAGGTCACACACAGAGTGACAAAGCAAGGTGACAGACGGCTTAAGATGTTGGAACTGCAGCGCTGTGGAATTAGTGCCAATTGAATGAGATGGAAAAATTGGCTTGAAGATTTCCTGCAACTTGCAAAGTGCAAAAGGAGAATGAAGGGCCCCCCTGGCACTCTCCCAACATTAGACTAGTGGCCTTTATTAAGATAATCTGTGGGCTGTGGAGGCTTTGCAGCCTACAGAGCCTGAATTACCAAAAATAGAGATGTTTGCTTATATTTTATACACTAGATATGAGATTCTATAAACCTTTAAGCCAAATTAATGACAAAATGGGCAACTAGGTGGCATACAGCTGAGCCTGGACTCAGGAAGATTCATCTTCTTGAGTTCAAATCTGACCTCAGACAGTTACTAGTTATGTGACCCTGAGCAAGTCACTTAACCCTATTTGCCTCAGTTCCTCATCTCCAAAATGAGCAGGAGAAGGAAATGGCAAACCACTCCAGTATCTCTGCCATGAAAACCCCAAGTGGGGTCACAGAGAGTTGGATGTGATTGAAAAACAAATTAAAAGTGACAAATTAGAGTTCAACTCAATTCAGCACATTTATGAAGAATGCAGTACTACATGTGAAAAGGAGATATTAAAAAGTGGAGGGAGGCAGAAATGGCGGGGTTTGTAGTCAGGTCTACCTCAACCTGGATCATTGCATTGCTGAGAATAGCTAATCATTCACACTTGACCATCCTTACAATACTGTTTTTACTGTGTACAATGTTCTCCTAGTTCTACTCACTTCACTTTGCATCATTTCACTTAAGTCTTTCCAGGATTTTCTGAAATTTGCTTGCTCATCATTTCTTATAGGACAGTAATATGCCATTGTAATCATAAACCACAATACAATGGGCATCCCCTCAATTTCAAATTCTTTGTCACTGCAAAAAGAGTTGCTATAAACATTTTTGTACAGATAGATCCTTTCCTCCCCTTTTTCAAAATCTCTTTGGGATACAGACCTAGTAGTGACATTGCTGGATCAAAGGGTATGGAAGATTTTATAGCCCTTTGGGTATAGTTCCAAATTGCTCTCCAGAATGGTTGGATCAGTTCACAATTCCACCAACAGCGCATTAGTGTCCTAATTTTCCTACATCCCCTCAAACATTTATTATTTTCCTTTTCTGTCATATTAGCCAATCCAATAGGTGTGGGGTGGTACCTCGGAGCTGTTTTAATTTGTATTTTTCCAATCAACAGTGATTTAAAGCATTTTTTCATATGACTATATATAGCTTTAATCTCTTCATCTGAAAGCTACCTTGTCAGATATTTGATCATTTATCAATTGGTGGATGACTTGTATTCTTAAAAATTTAAATTAGTTCTCTATCTATTTAAGAAATGAGGCCTTACTCAGAGACACTGGCTATAAAAATTGTAAAAATCCCAGCTTTCTGCTTTCCTTCTAATCTTATTTGCATGGGTTTTGCTTGTGCAAAAACTTTTTAATTTGATATAGTCAATGTAATAATGTAATCAAAATTGTCCTATCTCTTGTTTAGTCACAAATTCTACCCTTTTCCATAGATCTGACAGGCAAACTATTCCTTGCTTTCCAAATTTGCGTATGATATTACTTTTTATTTTAAATCATGTAAACCATTTTGATCTTATCTTGGTGTAAGATGTTGTTCTATACCTCATTTCTGCCATACCGTTTTCCAGTTTTACCAGCAGTTTTTGTCAAACAGTAAGTTCTTGTCTCAAAAGCTGGGGGAAACCACAGATCTTTGAAATATGGATATAGGCATGAATCACTTTGCTGGTTATTAATTCATTCATTCATTTTTATTTGTTTAGGTACTGGATCTCCCTATCTCACCCAGACTGGATTTACAATGGCCAGTCAAGGGCTGGATTCCCTCTACTGAAGAATGTGGGAGCTTTGATTTGGTCTGTTTCTGACCAAGGCCAGTTTGTCCATTCTTAGGTGTCCTGGTGTCCCTTCTTATCTACTCCCAAAGGCTTATCATATCGATGCCAGACTTAGTGTGGATGTCCAAATAACTTAGTGCATTAGATCTGGGAACTCCTGAGCTCAAGTAATCTACCATCCTCAAGCCTTCTGGAGCAGAGATTAGAAGTATACCCTACTATACTCTGCCTCTTTGTTGGTTATTACAAATAATAGATGTAACAAGGGAAGTGAATAAGGAAGAGTAATTTAAGGAGAAAAGTTGAAATTGACCATGGAAAATTTCATAAAAACCCTGTGCATGAGTTAATCATTGAAGAAAGAAAAAGGTCTAAACAGGCTAAAATGTGGAAGAAATGCACAATAAACATGGAAAGGGGCTTGTGTGAATATATAGAGGCTGGATATGACCATATGTCATATCTATAGAGTAGAATAACATAAAATGCATGACCAAGAATAACTAAAAATAAGAACTCAGAAGGTCCTTATTTGCAAATACAACAAGATATCAAATATCATGGAGGTGATACCATAGAGAAAATAAAGTTCTTATGCCATTGCCTCAGCTAGATTTGGAGGTTCTAAGGAACATTTTCAAGATTTCCTTTATAGTTTGTTAATTGAGAAATAAAGAGGTCTCTAGGCTTTCCCAGGGGCAAGGCCTACTTGGCCTCTCTACCCTCTCCAGATGGTATGGTGTGCTCAAAGATTTGGGTAGCTAATCTTACACAATAACCTCTCCTAATAGGAGTTTCATAATGGCACCTCTGACACTCTTTTACCAGCAGTAGCACTGCCAAGGCCTACTATAATAAATGTGGATGATTTAAAAGCTAATTCTCCCAGAAATATTACTCTGTTCTTTGCCTTCCCACCAAATATTTTCACTGTCTAACAGTTCATCTTCCAATACTTTCACTCTTATCCTTTTCCTAATCTTACTTTTACCTTAAGAATTACTGTCTCTTTATCAGACCTTAAACCATATTATAAGATGAGAGCATTGTTAAAGTATAAAATGGATAATTTTGATTATTTTAAATTAAAATTTTCTGGTATTAATAAAATCTATGCAGCCAAGAATAGAAGGAATGAAGAAAATTGGGGAAAAAAACTTTCATAGGCAGTCTCTCAGATAGGATGGGATTGGGTTGGAATATTGCTGTAGGAAATGATGAACTGTTTGATTTAGAAAAACATGGGAAGACTTGGACTTATGAAAGAAGATGCTATGAACTTTCATAGAAACTGATGACAGGTAGAAATAAGCATAGAATGGTCTTACATGTATGTATGTATTGTGTATGTTTATAGATATCTATGTATATGTATTAAATATGTGAGTGCATTCACATATGTACCTGCTTAATGGTAGCCTTCTTTGGGGTAGGTGGAAGGGAGGCAAAAAAATAAAATAAAAAGTGCACAGCAAAGAACAAAAGAAAACCTACAAGGAAGCAAAGAAAAGCTGGGCAGCTTTGAAAACAATGTGTGGTATTTGTGATATAGATTTTCTTGAAATGGAAATTTATTGCTTTATATTGAATCCCCTCCTGTTCTAATGTGTACACGGCAATGTTTTTTTTTCTTTTCTTATTTTGTGCTTAAGTTTAAAATAAATTTAAAACTTATTAAAAAGAATATTAAATATTAAATACTCCAAGTTTTAGCATAAGCAAAAGAGAGCATTTTTAGAGATAAGAGAAATCTAACAGTTTGATTTAAAAAATCATCTTATGTGTTTTCCCTCATACTTTGCAAGAAAAAAAAATTGATACAAATAAATAAAATGATACCAAAAAAAAGAATTACTATTAGCCTAAGTAATATTCTAGTGACTATTCAGTCAGGGAATTTGAAGAAAAAAAAACTATATTTACTAAATGCCTGCTAGGTGCCCAGGTATTATGCTAGGTTCTAGGGATTTTTCTTTTAACTAGACCTGAAATTTCATTAATATAGAAAATTCCTGAAAAAGAAACTTCCTCTATCAATGCAGAGTTTTCTGTAACTTTTGGTCTTAGAGAGTTGGAAGGTAGGAGATGGGGAGGGATGAGGAAACAACACAGTGAATGGAGCACCCACCTTGTAGTCAGGGAAATCTAAGTTCAAATTCTTCTTTAGACACTAATCAGTTGTTTGACCCTGGATTGATCACTTCATTTTTCTGTGCCTCAGTTTCCTCATCACCTAAGGTAGGCAGTTGGACTCCACATGCTCTAATAGCCCCTATATCTGTGACTCTATAAGTGACTTGCCCAGAGCCACATAGTCAAGAGTCATTAAGTCAGAGGTGGGGCTTTTATGGACAGGTTCGACATATAAAAAGACATAAAGAAAGCAGTTTTTGTCTTTATGACTTCTGTATTCCTGGGATGGGGAAGGGAATTCTGAGAATGGGAAGGATTTATACTCAAGTATGATAATCTCATGGAGACCAGGGGCTTTTTTTGCTTTGTATCTCCAGTGTCTGATACAGAAACAATTAGTAAAAGCATGTTGGATTGCTAATAATATATTCACAAATGCATATAATGCAAGATAATTTGTGAAGGTAGGTAACAGGGTGGCACAGTGAAAAGAATATTAGCTCTGGAGTCAGAGAACAAAGGTTCAAATCTCTCCTCTAACACTGACTCTGAAAGCTCTGTGACCATGGACGTTACACTCCCTGGGCCTCAGGTTCCTGATCCATAAAATGAGGGACTTATATTCAATGGTCTCTGAGGTCTCTTCTAACTCGACATCTATGAATTTGGGAATGGAATGGAGGAGAGATCAAAAAAAGGATTCACGGAAGACATAACATCTGAACTGAGCTTGGTAGGAAGACAAGAATTCTGAGAAGTCAAGACAGAATACTCTGCATTCCAGGCACAAAATGCATGGAGCCTTGGGATAAAAAGAAGATACAATTTGCCACAATGGATTAGAACATTGGTTCTCAAACACTGGGCAAATTCCAATTACACAGACTATATTTTCCTGTAGTCCTCCAGTGGCCTTTAAACAATTGCTGTCCTCCCCCTAAAGTAGATGCTGTCTTCCGCAATCCTCTTGGCTATTTAAAAGACTTCACATTTTAAGCAGGCTTTAAATGTTCATCACCCTCACTGCTGGAGCACAGATTTAAAGCACCTCTTACTCACAAACTTTCCATTCCAAAAGTTTGTCATCATGCTTCATTCTATTTCATGAGATGTTGCTATAAATGCTTATTTGGAGGGAAGAGGTTATTCCTCACCTGACCTCAAAGCACTTTGCGTTCCTTTTATGCACTTATATTCTACTTGGTCATGTTCATCTGTGTACCTTATTAGATTGCAAACTCCTTAAGGCCAGGCACCTTGTCACATATCTTCTATGTCCCTATACTGCCTATCCCACTATATAGAACAAAAAAGAAGCTTAACAAATGTCTGATGAGTGAAACCCATATTTCAGAACTTCTTTTCTCTTATTGATCAGTCAACAAGCATTTTTTAAGTGTTTACTATGTTCTAAATGCTGTAATAAGTCAATCAATCAATAAACATTTATTAAGTTCCTATTATATGGCAGACACTATGTTAAATGCTGTGGATACAAAAATACAAATACAAAAAATATCATACAAAAAGAAGCAAACAACAAGAAGCTTACAATCTAATGGGGGAGACAACATGCAAAAATTGACTATTATAAATACCCAAATTAACTACAGAGGACATAGGAAGAAAGATGCTATCTGCATCCAGAGAAAGAATTGACAAATAGAAGTATGTATAGAATGATTTTGCATGTATATACATGCATATTTATGTCTAATGGTAGCCATGTCTAAGGCAGAGGAGGGGGGAGGAGAAAAAAGGAAGAAAAAGACATTTACATGATATTATATATTTAAAAGAAATAGCAAGTTGTACATAAGAGATTTGCAGTTTCATATGTAATGTTTATTATTTTATTATATATTCTGTTTTATTAAATATTCAGTATACCCTAAATATAAAACATAAATATTACACATGATTGACACATCATATATTTGTACATATGTTTATAGACATATATGTATAAATATACACTTATGTGTATGTATGCATAATTTATATACAATATATAAATATAATTTACATATAATTTATATTATTATATTCTACATTTTCTTTAATGATCTTTTTATTATACTATTACATTATATTATACATATTATATTATACTATTATATTATTGAAATGCTTGTTTTATTCCATAAATTAACAATTAAATAATTTTTTTTTAGAAAGAAAATATATACAAAGCAAGCTATGTACAGGATAAATAGAAACTAATTAACAGAGAGAAGGCAGTACATTTAAAAGAGGTTAAAAAAGGCTTCCTGTGGAAGGAGGGATTTTAGTTGGCACTTAAAAGAACACAGGGAGGTCAGTAGTTGGAGCAGAGGAGGAAGAAAGTCCAGGCATTGAGGACAGTCAGAGAAAATGCCTGGAGTCAAAAGAGTGTCTTATTTGTAGAATAGCCAGGAGGTGAGTGTCACTGGACCAAAGGGTACATTTAGAAGAGTAAGGTGTAAGAAGACTGGAAAAGTAGGAGGAGCATTGGTTATGATAGGCTTTGAAAGCCAAATAGAGCATTTGCTCCTGCAGACAATAGGGAGTCACTGGAGTTTACTAAATAGAGATACACATGCTGAGAATACAACAACAGCAATAACAAATGAAAAAAGAACCTGCCTTCATGGAGCTTACATTCCAATGTCTCTGTCATTCTTGTCACTCATCTTACATATTTTTCTGTTTTTCTTTGTAATTTTCATTGCTTTAATTTAGAAAGCCTTAGCTTTCAAAGAAATTCCCTTCAAAGAAACTAGAATCTTAGAGTTCCCTAATTTCATTTACATTTCTTCTGCTCACAGTTACTTTAATATTTTCAGAAAGGGCCAGATACCAGAAATAGAAGGTAAAACTTTCTCATCATTCTCTGAACCATAACAGTACAAACTTTTTTTAAGCTATCTGATTGTAACCAGTCATTTAAAGTATCATCTAGTGATCAAGCTTTTGGTGATGAGCTACTTCATAGCATCTCAGCATTTTGTGTAGTTCAGCTCCTACTAGAAACCAAAATGTGTTTATATAGCCTTTGTACAAAAACTTCCAATTCCAAATAGAGTTTGACTAGTCCTTCCAATTGGTCCTATACTTAGAAGCTGTACCATCTTAGTCCGGCCTGGCAAAATTGTGCCCCTACTGGGCATAACCTTTGAGAACCCAGAGTCAACTACAAACTATAAAGTAGCATCCAAGATCACTTATTAAGTTCCTAATATGTGATAAGCATTATGCTAGACACTGGAGACATGGAGACAAAATTAAAATAGTCATTGAATCAAGTAGCTTACTGACTAGTCAGGCGAGACAAAATCTACAGAAAGATACAGAGGGAGGAAGAGGAGATAGAAGGAAAGATAGAATAATATTTAGATAGGATAGATAGATAGATAGATAGATAGATAGATAGATAGATAGATAGATAGATAGATAGATAGATAGATGGATAGATAGATAGATGGAGGGATGGATAAAGTAATATGGTAAATAGATAAAGATATAAAAATAGAGATAGACATAGTCATAGATATAAATATGTGCAAAATTGATACAAAATAAATACAAGGCAATTTGGAGGGAGCACTAGAAGTTTGGGGGGTCAATAGAGCTTTCATGCTAGAAAAGCTTTATTACAATATGATTGGAGTGTTGGCAGATTCTTTTACTTAGATAAAACTACTTGAGAAATGTAATCTGTTCTTCATTGTAGCAGACTGTTTCCTTTGTTTCACCTTGAGGTTAGGTGCTTGCAAAGATCGGTTGATATGTTAGTTAGCCAAAAGGGGGAAGACCGAACACATACAGGGGTTAGAAAAAGTATGTAGAGAGATATAGATAAATATATGAAGAACATTTATTATATAGATACATATATGTAGGTATATCTTTAAAATATATATATATACACATATGAAATATGTTATATATGATGCATTAAAACACATACATACACATGTATCTATACATATGCAGGCAGACACATATGTATGTACATGTGTATGCATATATACACATATACACACGTGTGTATGTGTGTGTGTATATATATATGTATGTATGCATGTAAGTAGGTATGAAAGCCTTAAAATTTTACCTTTTGTGAAGTCTTTTATCTTGCTTCCTAGATTACTGTTCAAGTTTTATCCTTCAGTCATGAAAATATATTGGTTCCTTTACCTAGCAGCCCATTAAGGGAATTTGCTTTTTTACTTAAGCATGGTCTCCCCTCAGTGTCTCCAGTAAATCTCTATCTCATTTAATGTAAAACACTGCATGATAGTAAATCATAATAATAATATTAATGCTTTTTATTATATTATACTTTCCAGCAGTATGGCAGGGCTAGTTGTCATTAGGATGAGGATTTCTTTGGGTTTTCACATTTTATTCCCCCTGACTTTTTTTCTTTTAGATTATATCCACAGATATTTCAAAGTCTTAGAGAAAGTTCTGATATTGAACCCTGGAATTCTGATCTTGCAGTGCTCTGATTCACTCTACAGACAGGGCGTCCTTTGTACTCTGTGATCACTTAGGATGGAGCTAACTACAGGAGCAGACTGAGATGTTTCAGCATCTTGGTCAGCAGCTACAGAAGCCACATAAAGTGTTTCATGATAATTTACTGGGAGTTTAAATCATTTCATTTCTGTACCTCGGTTTCTCCATTTACAAATTAGACGAGATGCTTTTGGGTACAGCTCCATGATGAAATGTTCTTTATAACAACTTTGCAGGGAGTATTCAAAACCCATGAGGCTTACAGAAAAAAAAAATCACAATTTACATCAGCCCCACCCTCCTCCCTATTGCCTTCTACAATACTGACACATGGCCCTAACTCAGCACTTTTCAAATTATCTTCCACAGAATCCTGATGTTACATAAGATGTGAATAAGCTCTCTATTAAAAAAGTACAGTGCCCTAACAATGCCCACTACTGAGCATAGTGCCTTTGAATGTAATAGTCACTTAATAATACCTAAGGTTTATTGTTGTTCAGTTGTGTGTTTTTTTTTTCAGTCTTGTCTGACTTGTCATGACCCCATTTGGAGTTTTCTTGGCAAAGATATTGGAATGGTTTGTTATTTCCATCTCCAGATCATTTTACAGATGAGGAAACTGAAGTAAACAAGGTTAATGACTTGCCCAGGGTCACCCAGCTAGTAAGTGTCTGAGGCCAGATTTGAACTCAGGAAGATGAATCTTCCTGACTCCACTCCAGGAACTCTGTGCACTATGGCACCACCTGGCTGCTAACATTTATACAGCATTTTAACGTTTTCGATGCACTTTGCAAATGTCTCATTTGAGCCTATGAAATATGAAGTAGGTGCTATTATTATCCCCATTTTTTTTCAGACAAGGAAATTAAGACTCAAGGTAAATGACTTGCTTAGGGTCATACAGATAGTAAATTTCTGAGGTAGGATTCAAACTCAGAAATTCTTGAATCCAAGTACTGCCACCTCCACCACCCTATCCAGTCACTATGCCCCCTAGTTACTTGTTGATTGGTTCATATTTGCAATATTTTCATCCCTAATATTAAATGCAAAGTTACATCTGTTTCCACAATATTTGATTGGTGTGGCAAAACAGCGGTATGGTATAGTAGAGTGTTGATCTCAGAGTCAGAAAGAGCTAAGTTCAAGACCCATCTGTGAGACATATTAGACATATGGCCCTGGGCAAGTCACAGCTTCTTATTGTCCCTGGCAGTGATTTCAGACTAAGTTACCAATCTGCATTAATAACAGGGATTTCCTCACAGGAGATCCCCTATGTATATGAAATCATAGGTCTGAACAAAAATGAAATATTTCTTAAGTGTGGCAGATATTCAGAGACAGTCTTTCCTCCAAAATGTCTCCAAAGCCTCCTTTCTTCTGTGGATACATCATATTCCCTAGAGAATCTAAGATCAAGATTTCTGGGTTCTATTAATGTATTTTATCCCTACAAAATGTAACGTGGACAAGGAGGTACAACATGATACTGTAAAGAGGTTGTCAGATGTGAAACTGATACAGTTTAGGGGTTCAGGGGTCCTGGGACCCCAAAATCACAACACTTGGGTCCTGCCCACAAGAATTCAATCCAAGCCTTCTCTCAGCCAAAGACAAGGTTTATTAGAACATCTATCATATTGGGCAGACTCTTAATGAGTCTGAACATGAGTAAGCGGTGGCTAGATTTTAAGAATCTAAGCAGTGCCTAGGTTATAAGAATCTAAGCAGTGGTTAGATTATAAGAATCTAAGAATCTTAATGGAGACAAGATGGACCTTATATACAGAAAGACTATGGGAGGGATTTAGGAATGGCCAAGAAGTCTATGAGGTAATAGAATTCCAGGGACCTGGACCACGTGGCCAAGGAAGAACGGAGAAGTGGCCTGGGGCCATAGGGAGGTCCACAATGAAAGGCCAGTTGATGGGATTATAGCCTCAGGGGAATGCCAGAGATTTGGCCATGTGGGAAAGTCCAGGGTTTTTCCTTTCTGGGGTCTAGATCCCAACTCCATCAAAACTGAGAATTTCCAGATTCAAATGAGATAATTTTTATAAAGCACTTGGCATAGTACCTGGTACACAGTAGGTACTTAATAAATGTTTGTTCCTTTTCCTGTATTCCCCTTCATGGGATTATAGAATTAGAACTGGTCATTGTGTACAAATGTGAGAGGAATGAAGATTAACAACTAATGATTTCTGGAGGTCCAGAGTTTCTCCCTTTTTCTAAAAGTCCTCATTTAAAAACTCAGTCTCAGAAGGTTTAATTAATTTTCTCTTCAATGGTGGTCAGACCCCATCCAACCCTACAAGGAATTTAATCTAAGGTGGGGAATTGTGCTCTATCAGATTTGGGTAAGGATAAATTCTTTGATTAGATTACCTAAGGCTGGTGTTAAATTAGAAGTAAATAATATAATCAAAGTTCATTAGGATAGGTCAGCCCCTCATTGTAATACTCATTCTCTTATTACTTGTTAACCAATCAAAGTAGAGTGTCACCCTCTGGAATAGCCACTTTTCCAAGGGCATATAAACCTTGAGCTTGCTGCCATGAGGGTCTTTGGCATTCGAGAGTGCCATTGACCTCTTTTATTAAAATGCTAGCATTATTAATAAAATAATTACCCAGAAATTATGTCTCTTGAACCTTTTAAATGTCACTAATGTCTTATTTTGCAAATGAGCAAACTGAGGCACAAGGTCACACAAGAGCAAGTAAGACAGCCAAGTGTTAAACCTTGGCCTTTTGACTCCATATCACCATTCTTTTCTTAGTCTTTGATGGACTATTTGGGGAAGTACTCAATTCCTCCTCAGCACAGGTCATCAAATGAAGACTTCATGACCATTTGTCTGGTACATTGTAGAGGGATGGTCATCTGGATGGTATCTATAACTTAGAGTGGACTGTGTCATTGAGTGGACCCAGCCATGAACCAAGAAAGATTGCCAAACCTCCCCCCCCCGAAAAAAAAAGGAAAAGGAAAGGCTTTATGTCTTAGCACAGTCACCTGCTGTTCAGGAAGTGGGGGCAAAAGAGGAAGAAAAATACCTTTGAAGGAGCAGAACTGAAGACCTCTGACAATCTTAGATGTTGCCATTTCTAAAAGAACACAACACTCCCCACCTCCAACCCCCAAACTCCCCACTCAGTGGAGGACTTCAGCTCAGTCTAAAGCAAGATGTTGAGAAAATTTAAAGTTCAGGAAGTTTTAAAATATACCATCCTGGGAATCTGAGAAGCCAACTTAAGGCACAAAGGAGTCCATATTTCCCACAAATATCCCTAATAAACTTCTAAAAATGTAACAGAGGGAACCATGATGAATGAATCCAAAGAGAAAAAGTTCTAAGCCCCTCCATCCTGGCCAGGATTACACAAAAAAGACTTCCAGAAACTGCTCAAAAGCTCTGAGCAGAGACAAGCCTACAGAAACAGAAAGCAGCATGGACCCAAAGCAGGAGATAAGGCCAGACCAGGGTCCAGGCAGCATTCAGGTAGTCCCTCTCAAAGCAGAGCAAGAGACAAGGCCAGGCCAGCACCCAAACAGCCCAAGCCCTTGCCACAGAAGGACCCACAGCAGGAGAATGGGCCAGGGCAGTATCTGAGAGGCAATGTACTTGGACTTTTGCAGAACACCTGGTACCAGCACTATCAACAACATATGGTTGAAATTGTCAGGATCCCAACAAAGAATGAAGCCAACTCCAGGTTTGGGACAGTGAAAGGAGAAGGGAAAAGGGCCAAGTAAGAGCCAAGGCCAAAGCCTATATTGGGTTACCAGGAACCTGAGCTAAAACTTAGGAAATCCTACACATGGTGGGGCCTCATCTTAGCCACCAAGTCTGGGTCAAATAGGACTTCCTGGTATGATCTCAAAGTACAGTAGGGAACCAAGTCTGACCCAAGCACCAAACCCCAATCCAAATCCTGAGGCTGGAGGAACAGAAGCAATGCAAATTACAATGAAGAAACACTATGAAGTAAGAGAAATCTAAGAAGAAAACCCAGGAAATGATACTAACTCCACAAGTCCAGGTACAGCCTCAGACAAAAGAATGTTCTATTAACAAGGATTATAAGGCACAGGGTAGTATAATGCATAGAGGGCTGCAACTGGAAGCAGGAAGACCTACATTTGAATTCTGCCTCAGGTTCTCAGAAGTTGTGTGACCATGAACAGTCACTTAACTTTATTAGAGGCAGTTGGGCAGCACGATGGGTAGAGTATTAGACGTGGAGTCGGGAATGCTTTTGTTCACATCTTGTTTCAGGAGCTAGCTGTATGACCCTTGGCAACTCCCATAACTGCTCTATGCCTCAGTTTACTTATCTGTATATAAAGGAATTGGATTCATTACCATTCAAAGTTCTTCCATCTTCTGAAATACATAATTTTACATCTTGGAACAGATAAAGTGAGATCTAATATGCATTCCCTTTTCCCTGCCCTTATGAGAAATCACACTTAAAAGTTTCAGTGTTTCAGGGAAGTCAACTTGGCTCTTACAGACTCACAGAAATTTGTGGAAGAAAAGGTCACCTAATCCACACAACTGCCAATGCAGGCTGTTCTATCCTACTGTATTCATTCATCTGGTCCCATAAATCTTTTCCTTCGGCTCATTGTTGTTGAGTACCTTTCTGCCCTCAAACTCACACGATGCTTAGTTTGTCATTTAAATGCCAAGATTGTGTTAGCATCCTTCTTATCCTCTAGGATTTTTCCTGAATTAAGCACACTTAGGACACTTATGAGGAAAGTATTGGCTAAAGTTTCTCTAATTTCCATTCTCACTTCCATACATTCTTTGATATATGATGCTTGGAACTGGTGATTCGTCAATTTTAATGGCTCTTAACCTTTTAAGAATCTACAGTGTTATCCTTTCACTTCCTAATTATTCAGGCTCTTCCTTCAGAAATCTTTGGTTTATATAAATCTAGCCTTGTGAAAAAATTGTTTTTAAAGAAAGAGATGTAAAAAAAAAATCCTATTACATTTTCTTTATTTCCTGGTATGCAACCATTCTAGAGTAAGATAGTTCCTCTCACTTTTTTTTTTCTCATTTAAACATATGGTTGTACTAAAACTTATTAAGAATTAGATTTTGGTAGATTTTAAGTTAGATTTTTAATTTTTTTCCATCTGTTAATTCCTTATTGAATTTCTCTTTCTTCCTGATCTTTTAATACCATTCAGGGTTTTCTCTATAGCTTTCATCCTATCCCTGAAGTATTCCTTAATCTAGTTTGCTTCTGATGTTAACTTTCTCTGGCATTTTGATAGCATAGATTTCATGTGCAGTCATTCTGAGTGCTCTTTAAATGTCTTTCATGTTTCAACTATGCCCAAAACAAGTAAAATGCAAGCCCATTATGCTAGTGTGGGAAACTCTGAGGTGATGGTCATTGGCTATCCCAACAGCTAGACTACCTTCGTCCTTCTCACTATCAGAAAGTTATTCGTTTGGGAGCCTTCCCGCTATTTCATCTCTACCCATCTGTACCATGCCATCAGGTGCTGGTAGATTTCCTCCCTGGAATCAGATCCAATGATAACAGGCCTTCCAAAGCCCTAAGTAAACCCTATGAGGGCCAGTGCAATCAGACCACCCAAAGCCACATTATCTTTATAAAGATTTAAAAGCAGGGACATGAGACATGGTCACATATAATTGACTAAAGCAGTTTGTCAGCCTAAAGCTTGTATCACAAGAGGATTGGTCTAATTACAGAATTCAAGATTCTCAGAAAGAGCATGGTTGATATAAGCACTCTTAAAGGTTTACATTCCCCAAAATAGGGAAATGTACTTCAGGTCTCCTTGAGGCAGAAAAAAATATCACTCGCATGACATTGAGCCCAATGCTTATAATATCATGTAAATGATACTTTCTTCTCTCCTTCCCTTAGAGGACGAACTAAGTCACATGCACTAGATGTTTGATGCAGATAATAGTTGGTGCTTACAATGACTATAAGGCCACCTTAACAAATCCAGTTTTGCTCTACTTTGAATAGGGGCCTTTCGGGAAACTATCTCTCTGCAGCCATCTGATTCTTTTATATATTTTCAGGCTAGAAGTGCATGGACTACTCACAGGCTGATCCCTCTACTGATAGCACTGGAGCTTTGACCTGTTGTTTCTGTCTTTGCCTAGTTCAGGCCTCCTCAGGCAACCCAGTGGCCCCACCCTCCTGGAAGTTCACCATATTACAGAACTTAGTGCAGACACCCAATCTACAAAGTCTACTGCAGCTCAAAATTCCCGAGTTCAAGTATGGGCTTCCTGGATAGCTGGTACTACAGGCACACACCTGGAAAGTGGGCTGATACTACTCATTTTTTTGCATTTCAAAACATTCTAGATAAGATCCACTTAGGCTTACATATTATACACTTCTACATTTATTATATGTATACTATCCACAAAATCCAATCCAAGGGAATACACACACATATGATATATATCTATTTATATACATCAGATTGACAATAAGGAGCCATCAGAACATTTAGAGGAGAGTTGTGAGATGATCAAATCTTTTCATAAAAGGGATTAGTCATAGGATCGTAGGCAGCTAGGTGGCACAGCAGATAGAGTTCTGGGCCTGGAGTCAGGAAGACTCATCTTTATGCATTCAAAACTGCTCTCAGACACTAGCTGTGTGACCCTGGGTAAATCCCTTAACCCTGTTTGCCTCAGTTTCCTCACCTGTAAAATGACCTGGGGAAGAAAATGGCAAACCACTCTAGTATCTTTGCCAAGTTTGTCAGATAAAGATGAATGACTGAGGAAAACAAAGGTTTGAAGGAACCTGAATACAGGGGAAGACAGACTTTTATACATTAAAAACAATTAATCAAATAAGACCAATTAATTAAAAGGAAACAATACAAGATTAGGTAATCTGGTTTCTAATTGGATGAAAGATTAGGAACTTTCCAAGTCAGGAGGGGGAGAGGATACAGGTTCAATTCCCTGAATTCAGAAAAGGAGGTGTCCCATTCCCAAGTACCTGTAAACAATCAAAGGTGCATGGAAACAATACCTGATTAATTAGCACGGTCCAGTTTTCAAATAAGACATAAGGGTTGCTTGAGATGTATAATTGTGAGAAAACTCCTTGCATCAATCTTTGGATCTGATTGGGTTTCCAGTAAGCTAGGTCCTTAGTTGAGGAGGTGGTCCAGCAGGGAGAGGTGGTCCAGTTTCTCAGCCATGTAAGGCTAGATTCAAATAATACAATAAGGTTTTCTTCCAATTTCCACAATTAAATAAAGTTTTCTCAAAGTTGAGAATTTAAACTAAATGCATAATTGGATAGAAAGGGAACAAAGCTAACTCCAGAATTGAGTCACATGATGGAGTCAATATGGTTCACTTTAACTCCCACCATAAGCAACTTTCTGTCATAAACCCTTAATTCCCTCACAAGAAAACCCAAATGGGGCCACAAAGAGTTGGACACAAATCAACAACAACAGATAATATCCAGCTGGAAGAGACCTCAAAGGCCATCTGGTCTAACCCCTTCATTTTATGAATGAGGAAATATGTTCAAGGAGATGAAATAACTTGCCCAAGGTCACAAGGTCACCTAAGTGGCAGAGCCTGGGTACTATGCTGCCTGGTAGCAGTGTAATGGATGGACTGGAAAGAGAGAACGAAGATATGGCAAGCTGTCACAAGTCAAGGTCAAGGTAGATGAGGTATTGGATTAGGGTAATGACTGGGAATAGAGATGACAGAACAAATTCAAGGGATATTGTAGGGATGGAATTGGCAAAGCTTGGCAACTATTTTTGCTAGAGAAAACATATCCCAGCTACCACATCACCAAATCTGCTTAAGTGAGGGAAAATTACAATATGGGTCTTAAAAAACTGAGATCCTAGAGTTTTGCTGACTCATGGTCAGAATTTGCCTTTATTTAGGATGTATGAATGTCCTGCAATTTGCTATTTAAAAAGAAGGCTTTATAGGTGCAGAATGTTTCAAAATCTATCAAGAATAGCATATGTTTGTTAAAGAAATGATACTTTTCAAGTCCTGAATCTGGCTGATGTTTCATTCTTTTGAGCTCATTCAAGATAAATGACTTTAAAGAATGACTAAGTCCTGGGGAAAAGACGGAACCTCGGAAGCTTCAGGATTCTGAGCCACTTATGGGCAGTGGATCATTTCCTTTTATCACATCCACCCCTGCCAAGATCTGATCATTTCAATGATTACTTCAAATTAATCATGAATGATTCATTAAGTTAGAAACCAGTTTATTATTAGGACTCTGCTATGTAACACCTGGAATGTTAGGAGTAGGGCTATGAAAATAGCATGCTTGATATTTTAAAAGTGGCTTTTATGAGAAACAAATTGGTTTAGTATCTCATCTTTCGAGAGGCAGTGTGGTAAAATGACTACTGCCTTACAGACGAAAGACCTAGGTTCTAGTCCTAGCTCTACAGTTTTCTAGCAATGTGACCTTGAGTAAATCCTATCTTATTGAGGCTCAGATTCCTTATCTGAAAAATTATAATTACAATACTTAGAATACTCATCTCCCAGAATTGTTGGGAGGAAAGTATTTCTAAAAACTTCAGATACTTAACAACTATAAAGCTATGTGATGTTATGAAATGAGCACTGGGTGTGGCAACAGATGATATTAATTCAGATCCTGACAATTCTATTTGTTACCTATGTGACCCTAAAAGGTCATTTAGTGTATCTGTGACTTACTTTTCTATCTGACAAATGAGAGATTTGGACTCAATCATTTCTAAAGTTCCTTCTGCTTCTAAATCTTTGATTCTATAATGCTGTTATTTGGTTGCTATGGGTAATACCTCCACTGACAAAAGTCATGACCTTTTAGCACCATGGAAAATGCATTTATGAGTTGTTGCGACCAATAAAATTCATCAGCTGGTAGCTACTTAAGGTCTTTCCAGGTTCCAGTGGAACCTATCAGAGCTTATTATCCTTTGCTATAGCTTTCAGGGACCCAGGATTTCTTCTATACCACAATGAGACATTTGAGACATTGAAAGATTTGTATAAACTTGGAATCATTTGGAATCATATAAAATGTGAGCTATAATACAGATTATTACAGTCATTTAAATTGTGTTTCCTAACTCTGCTTCTTTGTGTGTTTCTCTCTCTGTCTCTGTCTGTCTATCTTTCTCTCTGTCTCTCTGTCTCTGTCTCTCTCTCATATATTCCTGCATAAGCACATAACTTCTCTACAATCCTCTTTAAATATGAAAATGATATATATCCTTCATCTCATGTAAATGGAATCATTCCTCTGAGTTTATTCATTGTCTATCTTTCTCAAACCTGATATATCTCAACATATATATCTTTCAGAACTTCCTTTGTCATTTTTTAGTGGGAGTTAGGGTTAAAATATGAATTGGAGTTTAAAATCTAAGTCATCAGATGTCTGGATTCTGGTTTCTGGACCAGAATCTCTTTCCATGCCACTTGAATAAAAATCCTTAATACAGATGCCTGAGGTAAGAAAGCTTTAAGTGGAAAACAAATACCTTCATTATTTACAGCAACTACTGGAAAGTATCAGGATAACTACCACATAGAAAGGTTTTTAAATGGAGTTAGTTTTCAACATGCTAATGAAAACACAACAGGGGGAAAAAGAAAGTTAAGGAACAAAAAAGTCCTTTTAAATGTGTGTGAGAGAGAGGTCACATGCACATTCTGAAGTCTAATCATAAAATGAGGTCTGAAATGAATTTTAATAGCACCTTATACTTTATATTTTGAATCAACTGCAAGTAAAAGGTCAATTTTACCTTATATTTGCATAGGCTTTGCAGTTTACAAAGCTTCACTGCCTCTGAAAAGGTAGCAAGGATTTGCGGCTATGTAAATAAACCAGGCATGGGTACATTTATTAAATTTTATTTCTGGAGACTTTAGAGGACTGCAAACCTCAATAAGCCAATAATGGCATATTACAGGGCCTTAATAGAAGGTCATTGAGTTCAACTGTGTCATTTTACAGATGCAGAATGCTTAAGTGACTTGTCCAGAGTAATACAGCTAGCATGGGTCTGAAGGGGAATTTGTCCCCAGTTTTTTGGCTCCAATTTGGCATCTATTTACTACCAGAAAAAAGAAGGAAAGAAAGAGAGAAAGAAAGAGAGAGGTAAAGAAAGAAAGGAAAGAAGGAAGGAAGGAAAGAAGGAGGGAAGGAAAGAAAGTAGGAAAGAAGGAAGGAAGGAAGGAAGGAAGGAAGGAAGGAAGGAAGGAAGGAAGGAAGGAAGGGAGGGAGGAAAGCTAATGTGATCTTACATTGCCTTAAGGGAGACAAGAGTGATAAGGACCAGATAAGTGACTATTGGACTCTGCCTTGCTCAGCCCCCATCTGGGATGTTTTAGTTCTGGATGGCAACTTTTAGGAAGATCATTTAAAAATTGGAAAATTTCCAGGGGAACACAATCAGAATGATAAAGACCCTTGGAATCAAGGCATATTAGCTTTGGCTAAAGCACATTACAAAATTTTTCACAGGTTGTCCTCCAGGCCGAAAATATTCCTTCTCTTTATCTCTATCTCTTGGAATCTCTCTTCCTCCCTTCAAGTTTCAGCTTATATGCCTGCCATCTTAAACAAGCCTCTTTTCATTTTCCTGGTGGTTTTATTATCCATAAAATAGAGATAATAATAGCACCTACCTTAGAGGATTGCTATGAAAAACAAATGAGATCATCTGTAAAGCACTCTGCAAACCTAGAAATGCTATATAATTACTACTTATTATTATTATTATTATTTCATTCAATTTGGTTCACAAATTCATTATATCCTCAACTCCTTACTCTCTTTCTCCTCATATATCAAATTGCTTGCAATATTGTCCCATGAGTACAGGAATTCTTTTATTATTTGTCTTTTTATCCCCAGTTCCCAACATAGTGCTCAACACACAGTGGGTACTTAATGAATGCTTGGTTATTGATTATAATATAGGATTCTATGGGGGTTTGGATAAATTAAGAAGTGACTATGATGTGAAGACAAACTCAAATTAAAAGAAAAGAGTCAATGCAGAAAGGGTTAGCATAATAACATTTCTCCTCCCCTACAAAAGTTGGTGACCTTCCCAACCTCTACTCCCTCATGATTGGCCCACCATCTCTACTTTAAGAGTTGGCAAACTGCTCATTTCTCTCCCATGCTGACAGGAATTGACTCTCATCCTTATCTGGAAGATGCCAGAAGTATATGTTCTGGAATCTTGGCATAGTATAGTTCAGAAGTTTCTGACCCAAGGGTTAGCATTTGAAGTAATCAAGAGAACAGTTGAATGATGATAAAGATAAAGCAAATTTGAAGCAGAATGAAAGAACTTAGTCTTAGGTGAGAACAGGTCAAGTAAAAAATTATTTCTAATGCATATTTATATAATACAGACAGACCCTTGTACTATGAAATGTGAGTGCCTTATTCAAATTGAAGAATCTTTTCATAACATTTAATCTTTCAGCAAATATTCATTGAGTCACTACTGTGTAATTGCCTCTGAATTGGCCTGACAACTTCTAGTTTGTCCCTTCCTTCCAATTCATCCTACAAATGACTGTTTATAATATTCTTAAACATAAGTTTGATGATGCTACTGCCCTGTTCAAAAGCCTTAAATAACTCCCTATTTCCTCCAAGATCGAATACAAACCCCCAAGACTGGCATCTAAGGCTCTACTCCATCTTGCTCCAACATACCTTTCCAGATTTATTTCTTCTTGCTCCCCTATACACTGCATTCCACCTAAAATGGACCCCTAGCTGTTCCCCAGCTTGGCATTCCAGTTCTCACCTCCATGCATTTCTACCATGTATTCTCTAAGTCTATAATGCACTCCCTCTTCAACTCTCTCCTTTAGAATCCTAACCCTCTTTCAAGGCCAGGTTTAGTTGTCACCTTCTCCGCGAAGTATCTCCTGATTTCCTAGTTGTGTCAGTCTTATCTCCTACTTCCAATTACCTTAAACCTGCACCAAACTGCGTTCATTTTGTATACAGTAGAATGAAAGCTCCTTCAAGCATTATTTCCTTTTTTTTTTTTTAAATCTATGAATTCTCATAGGCTACCACACAGCTTGGAATGCAGCACATACTTAATGAATGTTTCTTGAATAAAGTTCTGTCCTGGATAGATCTATGGACCCCATGTTAAGAACTCCTGTTCTAAAACAATGTCTTCAATTAATAGATGAAGAAGCTGAGACCCAAGGTGAGTAAATGCCTCATCTAAGCTCATGTTATAAGATAGGTAATGGCAGAGCCAGTGCTGGAACTCAAGTGTCCTGACTGCTATGCTAGCAGTCCAATGTTCTTCCCATTATGCTTCTCCTATAGATAATGAACAGGGAAGCTAGGTGACTCAGTGAATAGAGCACTGGGCTGGGAATCAGGAAGAGATCTTCCTGAGTTCAAATCTGGCCTCAGACACTTAATAGCTATATGATCCTAAGCAAGTCACTTAACCCTGTTTGCCTTAGTTTCCTGATCTGTAAAGTGAGCTGGAGAAGGAAATGGCAAACCACTCCAGTATCTTTGCCAAGAAAACTCCAAGTGGAGTCACAGAGTCTGATATAACTCAATAACAACACTGAATTGAATAGGTTTGTGGGTAAAGGGACAAGTCCTCAAAAGATTATTATCTTAATCATGCCTTTAACAAATTATACATATTTTCATATTGAATTGATTTTTTCAAATTTTGTAGAAGTCTATTATTTTAAGTTCTAGTAATAGAACCCACTTGGGCATTCTGAGTTTGAGGTCAGAGATAGGAACCCAAAAGTGGATGAAGGCAACTAGCAAAGAGTAGAGCGACTTTTTTTTTTTATCAAGAAATGACATTACTTCAATATTACTTTTCCATGTTTTGTTATTTTTTGAGGATGTTCAGAGAGTCTTAAGATCTTGTTTAAGAGGATTTAATTCTAGACTGAGAAAAAGGGGGAGAATGTTACCATCAGACTTTTCCATTTTGGTTTCTTTTTACAGAAAACAAATGAACTTCAACCAACAAAGAATGTATCACCCAAAATCTACAGTCTGGTGTCTGGTGATACCCCTCAGTATTTTTAGAAGTTATTAAAGCAATAATCCAGTTAGTTATCATAGAGATTTTAAAAACAAAACTATTAATAATCTGTATTACCTTAAGGATTAAATATAAAATTCTGTTTCATGTTTAAACCCCTTCACAAACTACCCTCCAGTTTTCTTGATCTTTATCTATATCTATATATTCTTAAGAGCCAATGACACTGCCCTTCTCACTATTCCTTATGCAGGACACCCTATCTTTTATCCTCATGCCTTTTGAATGTGTTTATTTCCCATGTCTGGAATTATCTCCCAGTACAACTCTACCTACTAACTTCCTAGAGGACTCAGCTTAAATCTGCCCACCCTATTCTATCTGCAAGAACACTTATCTGGTTATTATCTCCCTTCTTGCTCTCCCTTCCCCTACTCATTTCCTTTCCTTTGCAATTATCTCCTATTTTTGCTATATATAACTTGTTTTTACATAGTGCTTTGCATGCTGCTCCCCTCCTCCCCCAATTAGAATGTAAGCTTCTTGGAGGCAGCATCTATGCATTTAATTCTCTTTATATCCTCAGTGTTTAAGACTGTGCTCTCTGCACATGGCAAGTAAGTACTTGATAAATCCTTGTTGGCTGACTAAATATTCAAACACAAATAACAACAAAATGGAAAACAAAGTATTCACAGAAACTTTCAAGTGACTAGAATATTAGTGACTACAACCCTTGTGCTCTTTTAATACAGGGACTGAGGACACTACTCCTACTGTCAAGGTATATTATGCATGATTTACTTTAAAATAAGTTATAAGCCAGTGCTGCAACAGGAAACAGCTTTGTCTCAATCAGAAACTCAGGCCAAGGGGCACATACTGTGTGGGACAATGGCCACACTAGAATTAAAAGTTCAGAGGCTGAGTCAGAGATCAGAAAAGATTTTATTCTTTCTCGTGAGAAAGGGCACAGCCCTCCTCACTGGAGTGGCGACAGCCAGGAAGTGCACCCTCTGGCTGTGAGAAGCAAAGTTTTATAGCCCTACCCTTCTTCCCATTGGCTGGGTTTCGGGGTGCACAATCTAAACTCAGCTTTCTAAGACCCTTATTTGGAAATATTCGCCTAGAGACAAAGAATCAGGAGGACTTCTGATGACCATTTAGAAGTCCTGCCTAGAGACAGATAAGCAGGAAGCCACTGGCAGTTAAGCTAGCTGTCTTTCGCAATTTTTACTTTGCTAGAGGAATTAGAGCACAGGTTAATGTTTGCAGATTCATCAAGTTTTACTGCTTTGGGGGTACAAAGGGGATTTATGAGTTTTAGTACTGAGGAAACTTCATCTATCTCACACAATACCCTCCCCAAAGAGAAAACCAACAGCCATAAGAGCAAAGTTATTTCATCCTCCATGTTTTTTGGAGTCAGTCAAATCCAAAACCCTCAATTTTTCTCCTTTGATGACTGAGATCATATCAAACATCTGGAAGGCTGAAGACACCTGTGTAGATGTGATTTGTAACCCCTTCAGTTTCTAAAATAACTCATTTATGTAATAATTTTAAGGATTGCAGATAACTCTCCATATATTCTCATTTGAACCTCACAACAACCCAAAGAGTAGGTTCCATTATCATTCCAACTTTATAGGAATAAGAAAATTCAGAGATGTGACATGAGCGGCTAAGATTCACACAGCTATTAAGTGTTTGAGGCTGAATCAGAAATTAGATCTTCCTGATTCCAGAAATCCAAAGTACTATGCATAATGCTATATAGCTTCCTTACAGGTGCTGTAGGCTTGGTTATTCCAGTAGGTGAACTACTAAGGCAATCATGATAAGCTGTACTTTATCTAGGATTTTGAAATAAAAAGCAATATTAGATTGTGTTGTTTCCAGAAACCAGAAGACTTGGCCCAAAACAACAACAGCTAGTATTTAAATAGTGCTTTAAGGTTTGCAAAACAATGACTATGTTATTTCATTTGATACCACCACTGACACTAGTTGTGTGATGATTTGTTGTCTAGTCACTTTCAATCATGTCTGACTCTTTGCAATTCCTTTTGGGGTTCTCTTGTCAAAGATCTTGGTGTGGTTTGTCATTTCCTCCTCCAGCTCATTTCATAGAGGAGGAAACTGAGGCAAAGAGGGTTAAGTGACTTGGCCAGGGTCACATAGCTAGTAAATATCTGAGGCTAGATTTGAACTCAGGTCTTCCTGACTCCAGACCCAGTGCTCTATCCACTGTGCATTTAGCTACCCCTACTGTGTGACAATTTTGTGGTGGCAAAGATTTGGAAATTGAGGAAATGCCCTTCAATTGGGGAATGGCTGAAAAAGTTGTGGTATATGATTTTGATGGAATATTATTGTGCTATAGCAAGTGATGAGCAGGATGACTTCAGAAAAACGTGGAAAGACTTATATAAACTGACACAAAGTGAAGTGAGAAGAACCAGGAGAATACTGTATACAATACAGTTACAATATTGTATGATGAATAACTGTGAATGATTAGCCATTCTGATCAATGCAATAATCCAAGACAATTCCAAAGCATTTATGATGAAAAATACTAAAGAACTGATAGAGTATGAATGTAGGTCAAATTATACTTTGTTTTACCTTATTTTAATTTTTTTTTAGTTAGTGTTTGCTTTTGCAACATGGGTAATACAGAAATATATTTTGCATGACTTCACGTGTCTAATCTATATCAAATTGTTTGCCTTAAGGGGAGAAGGGGAGGGTGGGGGAGAATTTGAAACTCAAAATTTAAAAAAAAAAAGAATGTTTAAAGATTTTATATTTAATTCAGAAAAATATTTTTTAAAAGTAAAAAGAAAATGCATTTCTTAGTTGGGGGGGCAATCTCTGGTCTCGAGGACTTCATATTCTAATAGCAGAGATAACATTTATAGAAATAAGAATATTCATACACACACAAAATAAATACAAGATTTTTGTTTTGTTTTGTTTTGTCTTGGAGGGAAGATACTAAGAAAATCCATATAGAAAGTGTAACTTTGAAGGATATAAGGAATTCTAAGATGCAGAGAGAGGTGATGTAGGAACATATTCCATAAATGGAGTAGTAAGAAAGCTAGTTTAAATGATGGCAGCCTAGAGATAGACGGAACCTTAGACACCATCTGGTCGAACCCTGTATCTGTTCCCAAATCCAACTCCCTCATTCATTAGACTTCCAATCCTTAAAGCAACTGGGTATTTACTGGGACACTTGGCCTTATAGTTTTCCCAGGCCAACCTAATTATCTGGCATTATGAGAGCTTGCTCAGACTGCTTTAGGGAAGTGGATCAATTCTGATTGCTATGACTGTGTTTGAACCAAATCTGAGCTTCAGTCTCTTCAAATCTCACCCAGCTTTGACCTATTTTTTTCCCTTTATGCCTTCCATGAGTAAAAATTTCTGTTGCAACCTTATTCTTTCACAAAGTCTTTTAAATTTAACTCCTGAAGTTTTGCTCCTTCCATTACTTCCTAGTTACTATGAGCAGAATTGTGTATTTTAAAGAGAATTAAAAATAAGTAATTTGAAGGTTTTTTTAAAGACTTGTGCTTGAAGAAGAGATCTGAGATTTTAATTGTGCTCCCACTCAGACATTTGTTCATTTCATTAACAAGCATTTTTTTAGTGCTCCTTCTATACCAGGATTGAGGCATTATGGTATAGTGGAGAGAAAAAAATCTAGCTTCAGAGTCAGGAAGACCTGGTTTCCAATGTCATCTATAATGCCTGTGTGACAGTGGGCAAATCACAATCTTGCAGTTCCCCAAGAAATTCTCTAAGACTAAGTGGCAAAGCAGGTCCTTACCCATTTTGGGAGGAGATTCCCCACTATGAGTTCTTAACACCAATGCAATTTCAGATTTGCACCACACAACAACAGAAACCCATAATGTGTTGTATACTCTGCAAGGTATTAGAATAATTCCTGAATTAACCAAAGAACTTCCCCAATTAAGGTAGGCCCATGGCATGCGTGCACAAACACACATATTCCATAAATATTATGATCCATAAAACTTGCATTGACTTGAGCCACATTTATTTGTGCGGCATCCTATTCATGGATTGGCAGAAAACAGAACTATATATGTCTGCCTATCCCCAAATCTTCATAATGCCTACCCTGCATCCTCCCTCCTACCTCTCTCTTCTACCCTTCTGCCCCTCATCTGCTTTAAACAGCCACACCAAAAAGAAAAAGAAAGTATTTCATCACCTCCTCTTTAGGACTTTTGCTTGATTCTTCTTAGGGTAACCTGGATTTCTTATAGATTGTGAGGCCATGCTGATTTTTGTGGTAAGCTCAGGAGTGGAGCCTTTGAAGGAAATGATATAATAGAAGAGCTACTGAGTGTGATCCAAACCCTTTATTAAAGAATCTTAAATGAGGAGGTGATCCAAGGTGATCCAACTTCCTACCTGATTAAGAAATCCATTCCAAAACATCTTTGACAAGCAATCACACATTCCCTGGTTGAATACTTAATCTGGAGCTTCCTACTTTGTAAGAAAATCTATTTCATTGTTGGGGAGCTTTCATCTTTAAGTTTTATGTTGCACAAAAAATCTCCCTCCTGCTAAGGTCCACTAAGGCTCTATTCATGCCCTCTCGTGCCACACAAAACAAAACTTTGTGCCCATGATAGTCCTACAGAATTTCCTTTGCACCCAAGTTCTTTAACTGGCCTCTATGTGAGGCAATATTCTTTCACTATATTTTAGTCACCTTTCTTAGACTCAACTTCAGTTTATCTATGCCTAAATCTCAAAATGAGGCACACAGAAATGTGTTCTTAAATCTGTGTTGGAGATGTGCATTAAAACTGACCCCAAAGTATTTATCAAGTGCCATCATGTACAAGTAAAGACTGACAGAATCTGTTTGACATATTTTCTATTCTTAATTACTGCTGAGCAGGTGCTTCTCTAAGGAGTGCACCTGTTGTCTTGTAGCCAGAGTCCACACAATCAACTGATAACAAAAGAGTAATGTGTCTACCCATTTAGCAGAACATCTGCTGAATAAAGAATAGTCAAGTTATGCTAGAAAATAAAGAATACACATGGGAACGATATTAAATAAAGCTAAGAAATAAATTTTGGAATCTGACTGTGGAGTCTCAAAATTTAAGCTAAGTTGCATTTTATCCCAGTAGTAGGGAAACACAGAAGGTTTTTGAGCAAGGAGTGATAGCCACCATTGTTTCTTAGGAAAAATCATGTGACATGAAACAATGTGGCAGAAGGGAAATCAGAAAGGCCTAAATCCAAGCTCTGCCTCTGACACAAAACTTGTTGTGTGATCCTGAAGAATTCATTTACTATCCCAGTGCTCTACACAACTCTCATATTACATGTGTCAGAGAATGTGTTGACCTGCACTGGTAGAGAGTGTTTCCTCAGTAGGGAGTTCTTCATATCAGTGAAATCATATGTCCAGTCACTATTCTTATTAACTTGGAATCTAAGTGACATGTGGATTTGGGAGACTAGAAACTGGAGGAAAGGAGCTTGACTGCAAAATTGGAATGGTACTACTGGTATCTGCTAGGTAGAACATTGGATAGAGCATTGGGCCTGAAGTCAGAAAATCCTAATCCCACATCAAATACTTACTAGTGGTGTGACCCTGAACAAGTAAATTAATCTCTCTGTGCCTCAGTTTCCTCATCTGTAAATTAGAGATAATAATAATATCACCTACTTCCTAGGGTTGTTGTAAGGATAAAATAAAATGATATTTTTAGAGTGCTATTTGTAATATAATAATTCTAATATTTTATGTAATCTTTGTAAAGATAATATTTACAAACCTCAAAGCACTACATAAATTCTAGCTATTCTTTATGACAGCCTTAGTTAGGATGCTAGAAGTGCAAATAAAGAGCAAAGAATGGAAATAAAAATACTATGGAAATAGAATATGCTGAATTAGCAATTATATATACATATATATTCCATATATGATGAAGAATATATGTGCATATGGATGTATATATATATGTGTGTATATATATATATATACATATATATACGTATGATAAAGAAATGAAAAAAGTCAAAGATTATTCTGAAGTTGTAAACCTGGGAGACTTGAAAGGTACTGTTTTCAAGAGAAGTCAGAAAATTTAGAGAAAAGACAATATATAGAGATGGAGAGTTGATGAGTTCAGTGTTGGACAAGTTGATTTTGAGGGACTGGTGGGATATCCAGATGTTGTCCATTGGTGATTTAAATGCAGGACTTAATTCAGATGAGAGATTAGGGCTAGTTACATCACTTACATGATATAGTTGTATAGTAGATATAATGACAGTTGGATTCAGGAATCCCACTTTCAAATACTGTCAGATACTTCACTGTGTGACTGTGTCTAAGTCTATTCTCCAGTTTATCAATGCTTATGTCTTAAAATTAAGTACCCAGAAAGGTGTTTTTGAATCTGTAAGATGTATACCAAAATCAACAAAAACAAAATATTTATCAAGCACCTACTATGTACAAATGAAGATTGAACTATATTTGAATGTGAGTAAATTACTTAACATGGCTCAACCTCAATTTCCTTCTCTGTAAAATGGGGATAATAATAGAACTAACTTCAGTGGGTTGTTGTGAGAAACAAGTTAATATATGTGAAGTGATTGTAATTTTAAAATACTATATAAATTGTTAACTATCATTATTTGGGAAATACTTGAAGAAAGAAATAACTAAATCCATGGAAGCCAATGAAACCACCAATGCAGGAGAATATAGAGAATCAGAGAAAGTTTAATACAATCCTGAAGGATACCCACATTGGTAGAGAAATGAATTATGACCTAGGAAACATTAAGGTACAGTCAAACAAATAGGAAGAAAAAGAGGAAAGAGTAGGAAGGGAGGGTCAGCAGCCAGCAGGCTCCAGGAAAGTCAATAAACTTTTTAAATGTTTCAAGAAGTGTGGAGAGAAGTTAAAAAAAAATAGATCTGCCTGGGCATTATGACTTTTAAGGAAGGCAACCTAGTATAGCACAGTAGATAAGGAACTAGATTTGGAATCAGAAGACCTGAGTTCAAATTCTTTATCAGATTCTAGTGGTTGTATGTTCCCAGATCCAGCATTTAACCTCTCTGGACTTTGGCTTCCTCGTCCATGAAATGAGGGGTTTGAACTCAATGGCTTCTAAAGACTCTTCCAGGTCTTAATCTGTGGTTCCATGAATTCTAAGAGAATGATAAAGAGGCTTGAATCAAGACCAGGAAATAAACAGAGATCTGGACCACTAATGTACCCATTTGAGCCATTTTCATGGTCCACACTTGGTCATTCTTATGATTTTACACTGATTGCTGCATGAACTGGAAAAATAATAAGGATTAAGTAAGGTGAATTTTAGTGTGTTTAAAGTGGATTTTTTGTTATTCTTTCTTAGAGTTTTCTTCCCAGGATCCATAGCCATAACAATCTCTACTTCTCGGGTATTAGATATGAGTTCTTACAATCAGGGTTCAAAACCATTTCTACTGCATAGTCATGGTAGTTATTGGGATAAAGTAATGTAAAATTGTGAGGCTATTTCTGGCAACATGCCTTCTTAGTCTGCTGCCCTATAAAGCAAATGGGCACTAGTCAGTGACTGGTGACCCCCTTAGGGGTGAATGAGCAAGCTGGAATGCTATGTGTGCCTTGATCAGCCCTGATCAAGGCTTGGGAGGGGGAATCTGTGTGTTTTCCTCAGCTGGCCTCCATTGAGGTTAGAGGGGATTTAGGGGAGAGCATAAGTTGTGCTCGTCTCAATTGAACCCATTGAGACAGAGGGGTACTTGCCCCAACTTCATGCCAGCCCCTGCAAGAAGGATTCTTAGGCAGTTCTATAGAAGTTAGTGCTCCCATTATCAGCAAACTCCCTTTGAGAAGATTATATTATAATAAAGTAAGGTTATTTAACCCCTTATTATGACTCCATTCCTGTCTTCCCACCTGACTGAATCAAAAGCGAACCTCCTAGTGAGAGAGGTATTAGAAGCCTTCCTGTGTCTCCTACCTAAGAAATGGTGTAGTTGGTGTGTTTACCTGTCTAACAGATGTCCACATTGATTGTGCTGCAGTTATTTCTTCTTTACCCACTATATGAAGAAAAGGTAGGCACCTAGTTGGCACAGTGTTGGTCCTGGAGTGAAGAAGATCTGAGTTCAAAGCTGTCTTCAGATATTTACTAGCTGTATGAAGTTGGGCAAATCATTTACTTGTCTCAGTTTCCTCAACTGTAGTCAATCATTGATTTTCTAGGTCTTCTTTCTAAGTCTCTGCTTTGTGTATTACATACAGAAAGTTGAAAAATCTCTGGCCAGATTCTCTTTGATGTACTACCCTCAACTACTTGCCTTTAATTGTTCTCCCCGCCTTCCCCTCCCCCCTCACTGCCCAACTGATGTGTGTTCAGGGAATGCAAACTCATTTCAATATTAGTCTAAGCAAAACATAATTAAGGAGGTAAATCTACTGTAAATAAAACTATATAATGTATTCCAGTGCCAAGTAGAAAGGCTTTACACCAGATAATCCACCACGGCTTTCCACCAGATGTGTAGATAATCAAGAGTTGACTGTATTGGTCTTGATTTCCCAACTTTTTTTTTTCTATAACTCCAATTAGAGCTGGACTTTTCTGCTCTCTGCTTTCCTGAGGTTGAACTGAATTTGGGTGGAATGTAACGACCTGCAGCTGAACAACATTAACCTAAATGAACTTAATCTAAATTGTGATTTCATTCCTGAATTTTTAAGAAGAACAAGCTCTTTAGGGAAACCTCCCTGGAATCCTTTAGTTTATTCTTGAAGAACAAGGAAGAATGTCCCTGAAATATAAACTGTTTTACTGGTGGCCAGACCTAGTAAAAGAGCCTCATTTCCATTCCCTTTGAAAAGACTTTATCTAAAGAAGATTTCAGGTAATATTTATAAAAATCTTAAACAAAGAAAAGGTATATTAAAATATAGTTTGGATTAATATTCAAGAATAGTTGAGTAATCAAGTCCCTTAGATCACTCCCCTCATTACTGGAGGAAACAAAGGGTCTTCAGTCATCTATTACCATATCTTATACCTTTCTTATTAGAGAAATGTGAGTCATAGGGTCAATTGCTTCCTGTGAGGAGTCAATTCTGTCAACTACATATAAGTCTAGTTATCTTTCTTAATCCATTGCCCTAAGAAAAGCCTTTATGTCCTCTACCTATAATCCACCTTTCTAAGGGACTGTTTAAAGGATTTGGAAAGGCCTTTTTAGAGCAGAAAAATAGTATTTCTTAGTATTTCTAGTGAAACTAAAATGCAGAGATTTGGGTTTTTTTTGTTTTTAATTTGCTTCCACACCATTGACTCAAAGGTACATCTTACATTTGAAAACAAAGAAAGGTCAAATACGGCTTTAAATATTTTAGAAGAGGCTTTGCCTCTGTTCCTCATCTGTAAAATGCGGTGGAGAAGGAAATGGCAAACCACTTCTGTATCTTTGCCAAGAAAATCTAAAAAGGAATCTCAAAGGAGCTAGACACAACTAACAATGACTAAACAACAACAACAAAAATGCTAATATAGTCAATCAATGAACATTTATTAAACACCTACTGTGTGCCAGGTACTGTACTTAGTGCTGGGGATGTAAAAAGAGATTAAAAAAAAACAGTCCCTGCCCTCAAAGAGCTTGCAATCTCAAGAGGGAGACAACATGCAAACAAATATATACTAAGCAAGCTATCATATATATGATAAATAGGAAATAATTCACAGAGAAGAAGCACCAGAACAAAAAGGGCGGGAAGAGATGCTGTAGAAGGAGGGATTTTAGTTGGAACTTAAAAGATGACAAGGAGGTCAGTAGTCAAAATGGAAGAGGGAGAACATTCCAGGCATGGTCGACAGAGAAAATGTGTAGAGTCAAGAAATGGAGTGTCATTTATAGAACAGGCCGGACACCACTGTCACTGGACTAAAGAATATATGGAGGGGAAAAAGTTGTAAGAAGACTGAAAAGGTGGGAGGAGGCTAGGTTTTGAAGGTCTCTGCCAAACAGAAAATGTTGTATTTGCTCCTGGAGGCCATAGGAAGCCACTGGAGTTTATTGAGTAAGGTAGTGACCTGACCAGACCTACACTTTAGGGAAATCCCATTAGTGGCTGAATGGAAAATAGACTGGAGTGGGGAGAGCTCTGAGGCAGGCAGACACATCAAGAGGCCTGTACATGAGCGGTGGTAGTACCAGAGGAGAGAAGGGGGCACATACAAGAAATGTCGCAAAGATAAAATTGACAGGCCTTGGCAACAGACTAGATATGGGGGATTAGAGATAGTAAAAAATCCAGGATGACTCCTAGGTTGCAAGAGGGACTAGATGAATGATGTTTCTCTCTGCAGCAATAGGGAAGGTTTTGGGGGGAGGTGGGGGAGAGGTTACGAAAAAAGATAAGTTCCATTTTGGACATGTTGAGTTTAAGATATCTACTGGGCAGTCAGTTTGAGATGTCTAAAGAAGATGCAAGATCGGGAAGTCAGCAGAAAGGTTGGGTTAGGTAGATTTGAGAATCATTAGCTTAGAAATGATAATTAAATCCATGGTAACTAATGAGATCACCAAATAAAGTAGAAGGGGGGGGGGAGGAGAGCCAAGACAGAACCCTGAAGAACACCTATGGTTAGAGGTGTGATCTGGAAGAGGATCCAGCCAAAGAGACAGAGAAGAAGTGGTCAGATACATAAGAGTAGATACAGGAGAGAGTTGTGTCCCAAAACCTACTGAGAAGAGGAGAGAATGAGTAATAGTGTCAGCACTGCAGAGAGGTCAAGGAGAACGAGGACGGAGAAAGATGTGGCAGCTAAAACATCATTAGTAATTTAAGAGAGAAGTTTTGATGGAATGATAAGGTTTAGAAACTGGATTGTAAGGAACTAAGAGAGTGAGAGGAAAGTAGAAGCACCTATTTGTGGATGGCATTTTTAAAGAATTTAGCAACAAAGGGCAGAAGAGATATAGGACTGTAGTTAACTGGGATGAAAGGGAGGATTCAAAATCGTTAAAATCAAAAAATAATTTTTTGAAATAGAATCTTAAGGGCTAAAAGTATCCAACCTCTTCATTTAAGAGAGGAAGAAACTGAGACAAAGAGATTAAGTGACAGCATTATTACACAACACCACACACCACTGTGCCTCAGCAAGATCACCATTGGCTTATTTGGATAACATATATTCCACTGCCATTAGGGTCTAAGTAATAACTTTATTAAAAAACTTCATCAACATCACTATAAAAATCTCCTTACGGAGAGGTGATAAACTAAATATGCCAAAACTATAATATATTTTTGGACATGCCCAGTACGAGAACTTCTTTTGCTTGACAATATATTTTCATAACAAGGTTAATGCCACTTTTTTCCAGTGTGTTTAGAGGGACCTGGGAAGGAGAAACGATAAATGTTTATTAATTGAAAAAATAAAATGCAATTTTAAAAATGTAATTTAAAAAATAAAACCTTGGGCAGTTTCTGCAAACCTTGAGCCAAAATGATTAAATAAAGTTATAGTGTTTTTAATTGGAAAAATACAACTATTTTATAGCATAATTTTGCAATGAAGGTGTGTATTAAAATATATGTAGAGAGAAAAATGGGATTCCTTGATAATTTCTGAGCAGGAAGCCACCTGACTGGCCATCTATTCTAGCTCTTGGAAGAACTCAAGTCCTCTCTGCAACATACCTGAGAAGTGTTTCTCCATATTCAGAGGAAGATTTCCAGGGAAAGGAAACAGACTCTGAACTCAGCCCAATGCACTTTGGCATTTGTATGGTTGAGATTCCACACCCAGCCCCCATTAACATAATTATAAGGAATTAACTATAGTCTGGTCATACTGAGAAGTTTTCAAAATATGAACAGTGCTATCCTCCTCCTGGTAGAAAAGTGATGGATTCAAATTGCAAAATTAGATATACATTTATGGACCTGAATAAGGGAATTTGTTTTGCTTGACTATGCATATATTTTATAATATTTTTGTCTCATTTTACTTCTAAATTAAGAAAAAGAGTAAGATGACAAGAAAAGCAATGTTTTTTTAATTGAAAAATAAACTAACATTGTTAAAAAGTGTGAACAAAGTAGTTTACATCCTTTGATTTCTTTACAAGATGTGAAATTCTTTATTGGGATTAAGAAGAGAATAGTATGATTGGCCAACCAAACAAGCTAGCCACAGCCACAGGGGCTTTAAATAGCTGAGGAATTTCAGCAGTTGGCTTAGTCCAACCTTGAAGCATTCAAGTGGTAGAGAATTCCAGGCTGGGGTCAGGGTTTGAAGATATACTTTGAAGCAGCAAACCTTCTTGACTGTACAAGATGGCAGCAAGGGGAAAGGAAAGGAATAAGCATTTATTAAGTATCTACTATGTGCCAGGTACTATTCTAAGTGCTTTATAAATATTATGATATTTGATCCTCATAATAATCCGGGGAAGTAGGTGCTTTTATGATCCCCTTTTACAGTTGAGGAAACTGAGTCAGACAGAGATTAAGTGACTTGTCTAGAGTCATACCGCTAGTAAGCTTCTGAAGCTGAATTTGAGTCTAGTAAATTTCTGAGGCTGGGATCAGATCCAAGCCAACCACTGTGCCACCTAGCTGCTTGTGGATGAGTCCAGATGAGAAATAATTCCTCCATCTACCCCCAACACCCATCATGTTACTGGAAAGGCTGGATAAATAGCAGACAATACATACAGAGGACACATGAAGGCCAAACACAGACTCAGAGAGATAGAAAAAATTGACCACAAAAGGTAGGAGGCAGCTTAAAGGATTGTGAGCCCCTTGTACCAGAGAAGAATGATGGCTATGAGAGACAGTACAAGAAACCCAGTCCCTCAGGGTTTGTCCTAGAACTGGGAACAGGATAATAGTCATTGCCTTCTGGGAACCCAAACTGACAACCTGACTTGTGAGAGTAGGCCCAAAGGGGGCCCACACATTGCTGTAATTGTTATGGAGACTGTATCCTCTTTAGAAAATAGATGGGATATTTTATTTTGGAATGTTTTCCAGGTCTATTTTTTTTAACTTAACCACAAGACCTAGATAAGAACTGTCCTATTTAAAAACAGAAAGATTAAACCTAGAATAGTAGTTTTAGAAGAATAGAGAGGGGATAAAAATACTATGTTACAGTCCCTAGCTATAACCACCCAGACCAAAAGAAGCAACAGAGAACTATGGAGAAAATTAAAATTGTGGAAGAGAAGAAACACATCTGAAATAACAATAACTGGAATTTTTGCATTTTACTTAGTTTTGAAAGTGACAAAGCAACTTTGTCTCTGTCTCTGTCTCTATCTCTGCCTCTCTCTCTCTCTTTTTCTCTCTCCCTCTCCTCTATCTGTGTCTGTCTCTCTGTCTCTGTGTGTGTCTGTCCCTCTCTGTCTTTCTGTCTCTTTCTCTGTGTCTATCTGTCTGTCTGTCTGTCTCTCCCTCCTCCCCCTTCCTTGCTTCCCTCTCATTTCTTCTCCCCTCTCTCCCTCCCTCTCTCTCTCTCCTATGTCTAATTTGGGCCTTATAATAAACTTGTGAAGTAGTTATTACAGGTATTTCAGGTATCATTGTCCCCATTTTATAAATTAGGAATTTGAATAATTGAAGTATTTACTATAGGTGCTGTTGTCTCCTTTTTATAGCTGTGGAGAACGCTTAAGGAGAGGAACCATATTGTGTTTTGTCTTTCTATCTCACCTTCATGGCCCAGTGCCTTTGTACATAGGGCTAGTTTGTAAATACTTATCATGTCACATTGGTCTTGCCTAATGTCGCAGTACATTTTAGAATCAAGATTTGAATTCAAGTCGTTCTGAATCCAAGTCCAATGCTTTTATCCCATATATTTTTTTCTCTATTAATTTATTTATTTTAAGTTTTCAGCATTCACTTCTATAAGATTTTGAGTTCCAAATTTTCTACCCATCTTGTCCCTCCCCCCACCCCAAGACAGCATACATTCTGAATACCCTTTCCCCTAATCTGCCTTCCCTTCTACCCCCTTCCCTTCTCTTATCCCCTTCCCCTTCTATTTTCCTGTAGGGCAGGATACATTTCTATACCCTATTGTCTGTGTATCTTATTTCCCAGTTGCATGTGAAAACAATTTTTAACATTGGTTTTTAAAACTTCGGGTTCCAAATTTTCTCCCTTCCTCCTTCCTCACCCACCCTCATTGATAAGGCAAGCAGCTTGATACAGGTTGTACATATACAGTCATGCAAAACACTTCCATATTAGTCACGTTGTGAAAAACTAACTATATTTCCCTTCATCCTATCCCAACTCCCATTTATTCTATTCTCTCTTTTGACCCTGTCTCTCCTCAGAAGTGTTTGCTTCTGATTATCCCCAGCTTCAATCTGCCCTCCCCTCTATCATCGCCCCCTCTCTTATCCCCTTCCCCCCTATTTTCCTGTAGGGTAAGACAGATTTCTATACCCAATTGAGTGAATGCGCCATTCCCTCCTTAAGCCAAATCCAATGAGAATAAGATTCACTCATTCCCTCTCACCTTCCCCCACTTCACCTCCCACTGTAAAAGTCTTTTCTTGTCTGTTTTATGTGGGATAATTTACCCCCAATCTACCTCTCCCTTTCTCCTTCTCCCCATGTAATCCTCTCTCACCCCTTAATTTCATTCTCCAGATATGACCCCTTCATCTTCAACTCACCCTCTGCCATCTATCCATCTATCTATCTATCTATCTACCTACCTATCTATCTATCTTTCTATCTATCTATTTATCTGTACATATTTAATTTTTCCCTGCAACTGCCCTAACACTGACAGGGGTCGCATGAGTCACAAAAATCATTTTTCCATGTAGGAATGTAAACAGTTCAACCTTAATAAGTCCCTTATGATTTCTCTTTCCTGTTTACCTCTCCATGCTTCCCTTGAGTCTTGTATTTGAAAGTTGAATTTTCTATTCAGCTTTGGTCTTTTCATCAAGAATGCTTGAAAGTTCTCTATTTTACTAAATATCCATTTTTTTCCCCTGAAGGATTATACTCAGTTTTGCTGGGTAGGTGGTTCTTGGCTATAATCCTATCTCCTTTGCCCTCTGGAATATCATATTCCAAGCCCTCTGGTCCCTTAATATAGAAGCTGCTAAACACTCTTTTCTGCCTTGAAACTATGAGGAGGATTTCCTCTCCTTCCTCTCCTCTGCCACTACAAGCTTCACCACACTAGCACTCCTCCTTGCCCTGGGATCGCCATCCAGAACTGTAACCCAGATCCAAGCATGGGCAAAGCAAGAGATTCTTGTCTCAGCACCAGCAAAGAGATTCCTGCAATCTGCCTCTGTTCAACCACTTGAATCCCCTTCAGTCTGTGGGCAGAAAACTCTGGCAGTAGCCACCACCCCAGGGCTGCACTGGGACTATGGCTGGGACAGAGCTTATCTTTCACCATGGTCACAGACCTTTTCTACTGACCTTCTAAGTTGTCTTTGGTGTTTGTGGGTTGAGAAGTCTGAAAACTGCCACAGCTATTCATGATTTAGTCCCCTGAGACCGGCTCCAGGTTCTCTGAGGCCTGGTTTTTGCCAGCGCACCCACACTGAACTGCGTTACTCTCCCAGCCTGGCGAGATGTATCTTTCCAATCAACCATACAGGTTGTGTTGGGCTGGAAATTTGTTTTACTCTGCTTTTTTCGTGTGTTCTGGTGCTCTAGAATATGTTTAGAGACATTTTTTTACAGGTATTTGGAGGGATTTGAGTGAGAGCTCAAGCAAGTCACTGCCTGTACTATGCCATCTTGGCTCTGCCCCCTATCCCATATATCTTGCTACCTCATAGGGTGGATTCAATCTCAGATTTTTTCTACCAGAAATAGTTGGCACCCTTATTTTTCTATTTTATATTGGTATGGGATGGGATGGTATGAGGGTTTTGAGATCAGTTTATCAATATCGAAGTATTTCCCATTTTTGGCTCTGTTTTCTAGACTTTGCCCCCAGGTCTTGACATATTCATTCTCCCCATCAGGGCCTCTTCTACCTGGAATATCCATCTGTATCTGTAGCTTCTCACCCAGGGATATTCTTATGCCATTCTAGCCACATTCTCCCTTTGACAAGTTTTCTCCTGGGGTCTCCATTTTGGGAGGAGGCATAGGCCAGCCAACCTTCATTCTTCTCCAAGTTCTGCTTCTGACTTTCTGGTCTCCCTGGTTTCAAATCTTTCACTCTATCTATACTACATTGCCTTAGATAAAAATAAAATATATATATAAATAAAATAGGTCTAGATAGATCCCATTTCTATTTACAGACATAAATAAAGCATGTGACTAGGGGGTAGGCAAATGGGGTACTCATCAAGGTACACAAAGTTTTACTCTATCTCCTTTCCTGTCCAGTACCAGATGTCCATTCAGTTTGGCAACGTGGACTTTGATCTTGCTTTCACTAGATATAGAGCCTATTCAATAAGCATGAGTGTGGTTTTAGCACAGCAAGATGTGCATTCTTAAAGAAGGAGAGGTTTCCTCCTAAGGGATATATATAGTCAGAGTAAATTGCAGCCATTCTTCTAGAGATATATTACTTTATATGAACAAAGAGTCCCTGAAGCAATAAATAAGACCTACCACTGGCTTGCCAGGGCTGAGGGATCATGCTTCTACTTTGGAACATCTGTTTTACTTTATGGATCCTAAGCAACTGAATGCTCTCTTCTGCATCACACAATCTTCTTTCCAAGCTAATTCTGTTCAATTCAATGAGTATTTATTGTTAGCCCTGTGCATGACACTGTGCTAGATGCTGGGAATATGACAGTTGAAAGAGTCTCTGACCTCAAGAGTTTTACATTCAATTGGGGGGGGTAGAAGATGTATAGCACAAGGTAAACCAAGGCAAGAGAGAGCATCATCAACTAGATGGAATTGGGGAAGGCTCCAAAGAGGTAGGGTCAGCTGAATTGAGTTTTACTAGAAGATAATCATTTTTAAAGGTAGATTGGAGGAGAAAGTACATTCTAAATATAGAGGATAATTTGTGTGAAGGGGGAAAGCAGTGACTTGTTTGAGCTCTCCCCCCAAACCCCTCCAAATGCCTATAAAAATGGCTCTAAACAAATTCTAAAGCAACAGAACTCACAAAAAGACAGAGTGAAAGAAATTTCCAGCCAAAGACAGCCTAGATGGTTGATCAGAAAGGTATATTGTGCCAGGAGGGGAGAGGAGTGCAGTGCGACATGGGTGCGCAGGCCACAGCAACCCTGGAGCAGGCCTCAGAGGTCTGAATCACGGGCAGCTGTGCTGGTTTCCAGACCTCTCAACCCAGGAATGCCAAAGACAACTTAGAAGGCCAGTGGGAAAAGTCTGTGACTGCGGTGAGAGAAGTAGCTAGGTCTCAGCCGCCCCCAGGGTCGTGGCTATTTCCTGAGCTTCCAGCCCACAGACTGAGGGGGAATCAAGTGGCTGAAGAGGGGGATTGCAGGGATCTCTTTGCCAGTGCTGAGGCAGGAATCTCTTGCTTTACCCATGCTTGGATCTGGGTCACAGTTCTGAGGGGCAGTCCTGGGGCAAGGAGGAGCGCTGGCCTGGTGGAGTTTGTTGTGGAGGTGGAGAGAATATACCTCGCCCCTTACCATAGCACCTTGGAAGAAGTGAAAATTTTCAGGTCCCTAGAAGTACCTCTGGAAACAGCTGTACAAACCCCTGAAGCTTGGGACAGTACACTCTTCACATTGGAAGCAGACTTTTACCTTAACAAAGAATTTAAAACTCAAGTAATTGGCCAGGATCATGAGTAAGCAGCACAAAAAGAGTCAGACTATATTATCTTACTTTGGAGACAAAGAAGATCAAAACATACAACCAGAAGAAGACAATGAAGCCAAAGCTCCTAAATCCAAAGCCTCCAAGGAGAATATGAATCAGTCCCAGGCCTTGGAAGAGCTCAAAAGGGATTTTGAGAAGCAAATAAGAGAATTAGAGGAAAAACTGAGAGTTTTGCAAGGAAATCATGAAAAACAGCTTGCTAAAGGAGACCCAAAAAATACTGAAGAAAATAACACCTTAAAAAATAGCCTAACCCAAATGGCAAAAGAGGTCCAAAAAGCCAATGAGGAGAAGAATGCCCTATAAAACAAAATTGGCCTCATGGAAAAGGAAGTCCAAAAGATTACTGAAGAAAATACTTCCTTAAAAATTAGAATAGAGCAATTGGAAGCTAGTGACTTTATGAGAAATCAAGACACTGTAAAACAAATCCAAAAGAATGACAAATTAGAAAACAATGTGAAATATCTCATTGGAAAAACAACTGACCTGGATCCAGGTGAGAGAATTTAAAAATTATTGGACTATCTGAAAGCCATGATCAAAAAAAGAGCCTAGACATCATCTTTCAAGAAATTATCCAGGAAAACTGTCCTGATATTTTAGAACCAGAGGGCAAAATAGAAATTGAAAGAATCCACCGATCACCACCTGAAAGAGATCCCCAAAGGAAAACTCCTAGGAATATTGTAGCCAAATTCCAGAGTTCCCAGGTCAAGGAGAAAATATTACAAGCAGTCAGAAAGAAACAATTCAAGTATTGTGGAAACACAATCAGGATAACAGAAGATTTAGCTGCTTCTACATTAAGGGACCGCAGGGCATGGAATATAATATTCCGGAGGGCAAAAGAGATAGGATTACAACCAAGAATCACTTACCCAGCAAAACTGAGTAGAATCATGCAGGGGAAAAAATGGTCATTCAGTGAAATATAGGACTTTCAAGCATTCTTGATGAAAAGACCAGAGCTGAATAGAAAATTTGATTTTCAAATACAAGACTCAAGTGGAACATGAAGAGGTACACAGGAAAGAGAAAATCATAAGAGACTTATTATGGTTGAACTGTTTACATTCCTGCATGGAAAGATGATATTTGTAACTAATGAGACCTGTGTCAGTATTAGGGTAATTGGAGGGGAAAAAATTATATGTACATAGTATATATAAATATGGAGATAGATAGATAGATAGATAGATAGATAGATAGATAGATAGATAGA